>NC_056525.1:244254678-244356468 GCF_019175285.1 Sceloporus undulatus
GGGGTGATGATGGCATGGGCTGGAGGAGGAGGAGGGCTCCTTGCCTGAGGTCCCTGGCTGGGGCTTTGCCATGGGAGAGCTGCTGCCTTCTGCTGTGCTGGAGCTCTGTGTCTTGGTCGGAGTCCCCAGAGGAAAAGCCAGGGAAGGCTGCCAGGTAAGCAGGGGAGGGGGCTCAGGGCTGGGGTCTGGCAAAGCTGCATCTGTCCCTGACTGCAGGCAAGGGACTGGGAGAAGCTGGGACAGAGGGAAAGAAGTGCAGCCCTTCCTCCCATTTCCCCTTGAACCCAGGTTGCCACATGTCTCTGCTCCCTGACTGCAGACAAGCTCTTGATGGGACAGACTAGCATTTCACACTGATGATGAGAAGGAAAACCAGATCAGGAGAAGGTTTCATGGATTACAGGGAGTTTAGGAAGAGCTTTTCTGTCTGACTGCTTGGTTTTCGCAGGGGATGTCAGCAACTGCAGGTAAACTGGGGAAAGTTGCTGGAGGTGGGTGAGACTCACATATGTATATATATTATATACATTATATCTTAGAAATATGTATGTCAAAATGCTCCAGTAACTTTTCCCAGTTTACCTGCAGTTTATCTACTTTTTCCATTATCTGTTTAATCCAGGTTGCCACATTTCTCTGCTTTCTAACTGCAAACATGTTCTTGATGGAACAGACCAGGATTTCAGGCTGAGGATGAGAAGGAAAACCAGACTCCCTTGTACAAAAAATGCATTGTGAATTGCAGGGAGCTTAGAAAGATCTCATAATAACAACAACAACAACAACAACAACAACTTTTATTTATATGCCGCTTTTCCCACAGGATCGAGGCAGCTTACAACATTGAGAAAAACACAGTATAAAATGCAACATACAGTTAAAATACACCCCATTAATTCCTTCCCCCATCTATACTATAATAAAATATCATTAAACAATCAAAAAAATCAAAAAATTAAGAATGAAAAGCATCTTTCCTGTCATTACTAGGTTTTTTGGGCCCGGCTAGGATTGTAAGTAACTGCAGGTAAATGGGGAAACATTGGTAAAGGGAAGGAATTGAACCACTGCCCCCCTATTTTCCATTTCTAGTCTTTCTTTTTTAAAAGAAAATATATTTATTAAACATTTATGAACATGAACATATGAACATAAACACACAGATCTTGCACACTTACAAAGCCACACATTCCCATACTATACCACACTTTGACATATTCCTATATCTAAACATACATACGTATCTCAGTCAGTCTTCCAGTCATATCTTCCTATCTTCTTCCCATAAATCTTCTCCCCCTTTTGATTTTCCACAATCCATTTCCTTCTTCCTAACTCTCCCAAATTAACCTCTCCACTTTCCTTCTTAGATTTTAGATATGGATTTTTTTTATCTGTGCACACTCTTATTTGTCCTTTTAAACTGATGTGGGTTTTAACCAATGCGTTTCAACTGATCTTGTTGTTTGTTAATTGTTGTCCTCTGCCGCGATCCCTGGGGAAAGGTGGGTAAGAAATAATAATAATAATAATAATAATAATAATAATAATAATAATAATATACTCCTACCTCTTCCTCTAATCTCTCTCTACACTCCTTCTTTCGCTCAGCCCTCTGTATCTATGAATTTTTTATCCATGGATTCAAACATCCATGGTTTGAAAATATTTTTAAAATATGCACATTTCAAAAAGCAAACCTTGATTTTGCCATTTTGTGTAAGGAATACCATTTTACTCTCCCATTGTATTTAATGGGACTTGAGCAGCCACGGATTTTGGTATCCACTGGGTTCCTGGTACCAAAACCTGGTGGATACCAAGGGCTAACTGTACTCTCTTCCTACCGTTTTCTGTCTTCTGTTTAACCCAGGTTGCCACATTTCTCTGTTGACTAACTGCAAACATGTTCTTGATGGGACAAACCAGTATTTCATGCTGAGGATGAGGAGGAAGAGCCAGTCCAGTGGAAACAGCTTTTCTATCTGACTAATTAGTTGACTTCCTCCTTTGGCTTTATTTAGAAAGTTCAGCCTGAAGAAGGCTGGGAAGTGTTTCAAAGGTTTATTGTCTTTTGCAAGATCACTGTTCTGGCAGAAAACAGAAAACTTCTTCCTTGATTGTAAAGAAGTTGTGAAATGGCAAGGTGCCACTTTGCTGTGAACTGGCACATCAGCAGCTTGCAGTGGCTTAATCATCAAGTTTCCATAAAGCTGATTTTCCCTGTTGACTAGATTAAGGTACCTTTATATATATGGCCCCTTAAAAAAACTCTTAAAGGTTCAAGTAAGAAGGTTGGCTTGTAGAATTGCTCTCTTTCTCTTAAACTGGTCAGGCCATTTTATAGTCCCTGTGTAAAGCTGCAGCTTCTTTGCAGAGTTTTCATAGTGAATTGGGCCTGCAGCAGAAATTGCAGTGACTATTTCATTATTTTTAAAGTTGGCGATTGGGGCAGTTTATTTTGATACTGGCAATGTGACAGACCCTCAAGTTGACAACGTGACATGCCTTGAAGCTGGGAGGGGGGTCACTCTGATGGCCAGGGACTATGCCCTTCATTTCCCACTGAAAGTACAGTGCTCCCTCCACATTCGCTGGAGTTAGCGGCACAGGACCTCTGCAAATGTGGAAAAACTGCAAATTAAAAAAAACACACTATGCTTTTTACCTAAGAGAATGCCTCTTTGGGAATCTCCAGGTCCTCCAGTGAAACTCTGGAGATTATCAGATGAGGGATGAAACGTCCTTGTCCCATCCTTCCCCCATACTCATAGCGTGATCACTGAGACATCTGGACATTATACCGTCCAGAGAGCAGAATTGACTACGATTGTGTGAAAGGCTTTCAAACAATGTTGCACAGATCCCATCATTGTCCCATAATTGAAGCAGCATTGCCGGGCATTTTGCATTAACGGGAGTTCGTGTTAATGCAATGCCACTTCAATGACGGGACAATAGTGCTGCAATCTGAAAGCCTGTGATCGCAGTCAAAGATGGGATAAGGACAGAGGAGTGATCCCATCCTTATCTCGTCTCCATGTGATAATATCCTCTGTGATCAACATCTGCCAGAAGTTGACCATCATGCTGAAGGACCTACCAATGCCTAGAGAAGTGTTTTCTCTAGGAATGTCTAGGTTCTCCAGCACAACTCCATGGTCAACGTCTGGCAGAGATGTGTGGGAGACCTAGGGACTCTTAGAGAAAACATATTAATCAAAATTGCAAAGAATCACATCCACAAAAGTCAAAGCCACAAATGTGAAGCGCCAATTGTACTTACTCTTGAGAAAAGTAGCAAGTATCAGGATTAGTGATTTGCTTTTTAAAACACCTTGCTATCTGACATCAGCGCAGCACCGTTTCGTATCTTGATCATTCTCAAAATGTCAAAAATGTCAATATTTCTTCACAGCACCAGTCGGCAGCATTTCTCTGCAGTTCCTCACCAGTATGACCATTCCTTGGGAACCACCGCATACACTCCAGACATTTTCTTTCCTGCAATAGGAAAAAATGTTTCTTGCTGTTAAGAATGGGCTGAATATTTGCCTTTCAATTTTTTCTCGTCAAGTATTCTTGAACTTGTAGTGTTAACGCACAAGTGTTATATTCACTCAGCCTGTGTCATAATGGTCCATGAAAGGCTTTCCAGATATTACACAAATCATTACTGAGAATGGTTGTGGTTCCTATCACACACTCTCATTTTTGTGATACTAATGCATATGTTCAGTGTGCTCAGCCCCACCTGCCTTTTCCTTGGGTATTTTCATGCTTACTAAAGCCATAGAAATTTCCACTTTTGTGAATCAAGGCATAGTGGAATTCTTTTACACAGACACTTATTACTCATCAAGCTTTGCATAAAACTGAAGAAGGAAACCTCTTTGAAGCAAGATAAAAATGTTGCATGTTTTGGGAAACGGCTATCAAATATTTAGTAGTTTCAAGATATCTTGATGTAGTTTCCAGTGTAGTTATCAAGAACCCCTTTGTCTCAGTTAAATTGCATTTCTATTTATTTTCTATCGCTCATAAGAAAAATCTGTAAGATCTCTTTAGGGGACACTTTATCAGTTAGTTATTTATCAGAATATTTATTCCTCTTTATTAAGTATATTTTAAGAAGTATTTGCAGGAAAAAAACTTCTGAAAAATGCATGGAATTTGTCTTGTTTTCTGGAAGGAACATAAGAAGGCGGCCTTCTGGATTACATCAAATTCTAGCTTTCTTTTCATATAGTGTTCAGCCAAGATGTTCAAGATGTCCACACTTCGGTCGCTAGTCTCTCCTTTCATTGCTTTTCAATAACTGAAGTTCAATATCATGTAAGCTCTGAATGTGGATAGTCCCTTTGCTTTCTAATAGCTAATTATTATTGATCCCCCTATTCGTTATGAATTTATCCAATGCCCTTTCATAGTCACCAAAAGTTGTAAAGTCCACCACATCTTGTGGCAAAACCCCCAAAGTTAGTTGTATGAAAAAGAGCTTTTGTTCTGGGATTTAAAAAGTCAAACCAGATCCAGTTCGATTTGAGACAAACACACAGTGATTATCACTAGACAAATGTCTTGATTGTCACATCTGTACATCCAACATGCATCTATCGTTCGCATAAAAAATCTTGCATTATTTCATTTCCCCCCATTTATAGTGAAATCAGTATAAAGCAAATTAACATTAAGCCATTATTTTCTCTGTTCAGTTGCTAGTTTGTCACAGAAACATCTACTTGTGTCAGTGTACTAACACAAGCTGTCCACTAACATTTAGCACTGATTTCTGTTTTGATACTTTCAAGAACTGGATATTTCTTGAAGCGGTCAAGACGGGTCTCTTCCGGCAGGCCTTTCCAGATTAACCATCCGCCCAGGTTCTCCTGATTCCCAGGTTCCCTGATCCCTCATTCCTCCCGTGGCCCCATCTTAGTGATGGTGAGGATCAACCAGAGGGATATCAGGGTTTTTAGTTTTAACTGCTGTTTTTATGCTTGATATTGCGTTTTTAATATGTTATACTGTTTAATACTGTCTTAAGGGGGGAAGGGATAAAGTGTTTTTATTGTCATATTTATATTTTACTGTTGTTAACCGCCCGGATTGGTTTGCCAGAGGGCGGTATACAAATAAATTATTATTTTATTATTATTCTTGGATATGCCAGGTGCAAAATCATTTTTTGGATTGTTGTTGTAGCAGATACGAATGCATAAAATTGTAGGGACTGTTGTGTCTTTCATTGTTGAAATTAATAATAATAATAATCTAAAGGTGCCCTGGATCTGGGATCTATTCATAGCTGGATGTTCTGATACAAAGAAAAATATTTTTTTACACTTCCTTATTCAGGGTTAATTTTTGTTCACATATGGAGTGTCCACATTGATAACAAACTATTTTGTTCCTTGAGGGTAAAATTCTTGTGGCCCCATTTTCTGTCTGCTTTCTTTTTCTTACATAAGTTGTGAATTCTGGATTTTATTATAAAGAGGGAGAGCAAGGTCAGTAGTTGAGCAACAGGAAGAACATCCTTTTGCCTTTAAACAGAGAGCTGCTAAAGCATTTTCATTCAGCATGATCTAATCCCAAATGAGGAATTCCTCATACAGGAACAATTCTATCCAGTGTCCTTCCTACCATGATGGGAAGCCCTGTTTCCAATTTCTCATTCTTCAGTTTTGGTTTAATTTGGCTCATCTCCATCCAGTTGCACACCACTGTATTCAGATTTATCAGTAAACCCTAAGACTGAGTGTCTGAATTGGTTAGAAAGGGCAGAATTCAGTGTCATTAATACAACAATGGTGAAATACTCGGCATATCTAAAGAAGCTTTTATCACCTATGGCAGAATAATGAATGGATAGATTTTATCAAATACTGTGGAATAAATGTTCTAATGTTTTGTTTTGAAGAGACCAAGAGCCTCTACATTTTGACCAATGTTTTCCAGCAGGCAGTGTGGAATTCTGGGCTAGGAGACATACAGCTGATCATCATATGTTTGTTTACTTGGAAATAAATTGGTCCATTGAGATTTATAGCTAGTTAGATGTGCAAAGAATTCAAACGTGAACTTTTTGTTCATTTCTCCAAAAATAAAAGAAGATAACATGCATAACTACGATCAACAGAAATGTAGTTGTCAATATTAAACAACGTTGTTAACTTTGCAAAGTTAAAATGTGGTTTTGATAGTGGTCAGTTTTTGGAACCAACATGACAAATGGCTGCAGAATAAAAATATATCAGTGTTGGATTTTGAGCTGCCCCTTGGGAACAAACTAAAATTAAATTATTTCAATTGTTCCTAGGCTTTTCAGAAGAAAGATGTGAAAAGCATTCCTTCATTTGAACCCGAGATCCTTTCTGTTTTTGTACCTCCATTTATCAGCAAGCAGGAACTGCAAACAACACATATAAATACTAATGCATTCAATAAAACAAAACGCCGCTCCTTTCGGAAAAAGAAAGAGAAATTTAAGATTGAAAACACGAGAATTCAGAATGGAGCCCAGAAAGTTCCTGAGACTGAAGACATTACTGTTCCTAAAGATGTTGACCTTAATGGGTTACCACAACTTTGCTTCCCAGGTATTGTGTGTCCCTTCATCTTAGGTAACTGATAGAAATTATACTGATGCAGCAGTACAGCAGATGTTATGTCCTGCTAGATAAGTGAAGAAGGGTCTTTTAAGGGGATGCGTGTATTGTATACAGTATTTAGGAGATTATCGCACTTTAAAGTGACTATTAAAGCTACAGAATAGTGCCTTTGGAATACGTATTGCACAATGTTGTGTCCATCTTGTCGTTACTTTGCTATCAGGCATTGATAAAGGGTCCCTTTTCATTGATGGGGAAAGCCTGTCAATAAGTTCTCAATTGCGCGCTTCCTTGGCAGTTCTGATATTGGCAGTCGTGTAGTGTCACTGTCTCTTCCTCTCCCCCTGTCTGCTCTCCCCTGCTATTCACAAGCAATCTGATTTCCTTTCCTTTTTTCTATGTTGTTTTTTTTTTTTACTTAGAGCGTACAGTGTGCCCACGTCATACGTGGGTGCATTATACACTGCTTTCAGCATACGCTGCTTTCAGTATACGCTGAAAGCATCGCCGGAAGAAGTGGTGGCGTGAGCTGGAAGAAATAATGGTGCGTGCTCCTGTGGTGCACCACTGCCGCCCCGCGCATGAACTCGAGCATACGTGCTTTTTCTTTTAGGCGGGGGGGGGGGGTCTGGAACGGATCCCTTGTGTAAAGGAAGTGTACACTGTATTAGCATAACTCCAGAACTGCATTAAAAATTAAAATAAAATAAAATCTTGAAAGGGACACTGGGTAGGGCATAAGGCAGGGAGCCAGGGTTAAGGAAGACTGTGGAAGAGAGCGCAAGGCAGGAATTGTTGTATTCACACTATTGTGGAGACATGCGATAATGGCTGCTCCCAAACTGGTATTTTCCTGTTTTTTTAACTAATGCGAATGGAGAGAATGGAGTTTGTATAATAATATCCTTATTCTCAGTGTTTTTATCCTGTTTTAAATAGTAATGCTTTAATAGGATAGGATTAATTTTAAAAAAACACTTCATTCGTTGTTTTTTTAACTTATACTTTTTTTCCTTTTCTGTAAACCATCTTGGGTCACTGGTTGACAATAAAATACCATATATACTCGACTATACGTCAACCTCATGTATAAGTCGAGGGCATGTTTTGGTGCCAAAATTATGGATTTTGATATGGCTTGTGGATAAGTTGAGGATAAAACTTAGAGGCATGTAACAAAGATGTAAAGGATGACATTTACAGTTTTCATACCGAAATATCGTACTCAGATCCTTCTAAGCCCAATTCCTCTTGGCACTCCATTGAGGGGAAGTACCACAGAGGTGCCACCACCCAAGCATTCAAAAAAGGCCAGAAGCAGCATCATGGGGAAAGATTAGAGGAGGTTGGTGCTTCTTTTGGGTGCTCCCAGGATGAACTAAGCTCTTATCTTTATCCACTCTACGCAGAGAATGGGAAGAGTATAATGTAAAATACAGTACTTACATTGACCCATGGATAAGTCGACCCAGCTTTTTTGGGATCAATTTTTGGACAAATATTTCTAGACTTTTACATGAGTATGTACAGTAAGACAGAGTCTCATTTTATACACTTTTGCTTTAAGATCGATTCTCTCCCAAACCTCTGAAGGCTAGTTGAAATGATTATCCAACTGATTGCCTCTTTTTCTTAAGGTGGAGAAGCAGGCACTCTCTCTACTCATGGCATCACATTGGTAGCATCTCAGAGTTCAGACAAAAAAAAAATGCTGTTCGGTTTAAATTCAATTTAAATCTGTTTGTCAGCTTTTAAAAATAATTTTTGAGGGCTGTTCATTTGCTTCAGTGATTGTTTTTTGGAATGCTTCCAGCTTTTTAGTAATGGTGTGTTCAATATGTTTGTCTTGTTTGCAGGAGGATTTTACATAACGGGTGAATCAAGGGACGACCAATTCCATTTTCTTGTTTTTACTGATGTCTGCGGTAACAGAACTTATGGTGTAGTTGCACAGTATTACCAGCCTATGCAAGTATGTTTATTCTGCCACTACATTCCTAACAAACCAGTTCTAAATGTTGAGTTGTTTAAGCAAAACATAAATTTGTAAAATTGTTTACTTCTGGTATTTTTTGTTGCTGTTAAATATAGTTCAGGGTATACCACTCTGAAGAATATAGTTCACAAACATGCATTGGAATCTCAGAAATATTCTGACAAGTACACCGTCATGTCTGGTTACTGGTGCTTAATATGACAACATAGTTTGTTTGAGTTGAATTTTGAAAGTAGAAAATGGGAATTTGTGAGATGCTGGAAACGTTGCTGTAGTTACTGGATGACTGATGACTTTATCTAAAATTGACTTGAACATTTCTTAAATGCAAATTTTATTCCCTGTAATCTGTAAATATGTATGATTTTTAGATTAACACAACTGAGAATTATTGCCAAACAACCAAAATAACATAGATTTCTTTTAGGATGGACACATCTCAAATGGGCAGGTTCACTGGGAAACTGTACAGGCTTCTAGAGTGGCTCCATATTTTTTACCATTTGCGATTTGTGTCATATCAAGATATCCATACTTTAATTCGCTGAAAGACTGCCTTTCTTGGTAAGGACTATTATTTATGCTACATATACTGCTGCTTTGTGTGCTTGTAGTTGTGATTTTCTTTTTAATATTTATGAACTCAGCAGATCTTAGTGACAAGTTAAAAGGGAAGAAGGAAGGGAGAGAGATAAAGAATGGGGCAGCACCTGTAAGATTAACTAATGTTTATTTTGCATGAACTTTTGTACATATCAGTCCACTTCTTCAGATGCAATACAGAGTGATATCCATATCATATTTACAGAGTTGTGGTTGTGGGATGGAATGCAATCCAGAAAGGTTCCAGAGAGAAGCAAATCATGACCCTTAAATTTCAAAGACTGGAGAGGTGATACTGGTCTGTCAGATCTTTCTAGAGGTCAGTTAGTATTGACGTATGAAATCAATAAATCCACTTTCCAAAAATCAGTTTCAGAACTCTCTCTGAGAAAATTCTTTTTGTTATATAGGCAGTAGTGAAGAGTCTTGTATTAATATATGAAGCCATTGTCTTTTTGATACCTCTACTAATGCACTGGAATTTGTGAATGTTATTGGATTCAGCAGTTTGTCTTTTTAATCTGGCTTCGTAAGTTTTTTGCTCAAGGACTATGGCCTATAAATCTTTTACTTTATGTCTAGCAGTGCTGAAATGGTCTGCAAGTATTTTTTGGGTGCTGTCATTTGTATACATTAATCCTCTTTTGTGTAGAGACTGTCCTGTTTGTCCAATGTAGAATGTAGAGGGGCATTGTTTGCATAGGATGGCATATATCATATAGGAGGAAGAGCAAATAAATACATCTCTGCTGTTGTGGGTGATGGTATTGGACTGTGTAATATCACTCCTAGAGTAGATGTGGGGCAGAGTTGGCATTAGGGTTTGTGTCAGGGTCTTGTCCCTGTATTACCATCCATTTTATGTATCCTACTATGTGTCCATGTTATGTCCCCTCATCTCCTTTTGTGAAAACTAGTGACAATTGTTGGAAGCAATGGCAGCAAACTAAGGTGCGTTACAGATCGCTGGATTGCGGCGGTCTGCTGCCGCCGCCGGTTGCTGCATCCAGGAACTGCAGCAGCCAAACGGCGCGGTTCCCGGACGCAGCAAAGAAGGAGCACGAAAATCGCGCTCTTTCTTGCAGCCCGGAAGAGACGCCGCAAGGCGCTAGTCGCGCACTCGCGGCATCACTTCCGCCGTGCAACGTGTGGACGCAGAGCGTCCGTTACGTCAAAATGGTGGCGGCCGTGCGGAACGGCCGCCGCCATTTATTACGGACTCAGTCCGTGCTAGGGTTAGGGGCATCTGGAAGAGACGCCCCTTTCTAACCCTAGGACGGACTGAGTCCGTCCTAGGGTGCCCGTTTGTAATGGGCCATTGTAATGCAATCGGCCCTCCTTATCCATGGATTTTTTAATCCATGGATTCAAGCATCCACAGTTTGAAAATATTCAAAAAAGTATAAATTCCAAATAGCAAACTTTGATTTTGCCATTATAAGAGCATCGTTTTGCTATGTCAGTGTATTTAACAGGACTTGAGCATCCATGGATTTTGTTATCCACAGGAGTCCTGGAACCAAGCCCCAGCGGATACCAAAGGCCCATTGTACTCTGATAATACTGCAGTAGTTTGGTGAATTCTTCCTGCTTTCAGATTTGTTTGTAACAGGGAATGAATTCTTTTTAAGCAGTTTTTCAGTTCACTGGAACAGTTAAAGCAGAGTGGGCAGCCATGTATAATTTCTGAGTAGTCCTTCAAAGCACGGAGGAAGATAACTGTTAAACTGAAAATTTTCATTTTGTAAACAATTAGAGACAGCCTAAAACTCACAGTGAAGTTAAGAAATAAAAGCTATATAAGTGAACCCTGGAATCTTGTAAATACAACTAATCACTACTGGAAGGCCTTTACTTCTACACTGTTCTTTGTGCTACAGGATTAGAAGTTGTATATGTATAGGATACTTCTTCAGTCAGAAAATGTTGAAGGAAAGGGGGAGAAGGGTTGTGGAAAATAATTCATGTTAACATTCTACTTTGCAGTATGCAAAGGGATCTTGTAGCACCTTTGAGACTAACTGTACAAAAGAAGTTGTAGTGTTAGGTTTCATAGCTACAAAAGCTTATGCTACAACATCTTATGCACAGATAGGGGGGATACAGATGGGCAGAAAGGGGTGGCGATGGAGGCCACAGCAAACAAATGCTGCGGTTTTCACTGGGCTTAAAAAGAACCCACTCTCGAAGAACTCTATAGAAAAAATGAATAGAGTAAATGTGTTAGAAACCAGGTGTTGTTTGAAATTTAAGCTTAGTATAATTGTAGAGGTATAGAATGTATAAGCTTCTCATTTTGTTGACTTGGTTGACTTGGTTGAGACTAGATTAGTAATTTTATTGGTAATAATATTAATATAATAGAGTAATGAAAAGAATGGGTAAATGTGTCTATTAAAAATAAAAATAAACGAAAAAAAAATTTTTTTGGCAACGACAATTCGGAAAAGTAGACAGTCCTGAAATATTTGTTTACTGAGATAAGCTTCTGATGATAGTATTTTTATATTATTTTAAGAGTTTATGACATAATAATAAATTATTGAAAGTCATTTGTATAGCTTAGAAAGTTTTGGTGTTGTTTGTAAATAGGTATATATGTTTTTGTATGTTTTTGTATGTTGGCAGGTTCTTTTTCTGCTGCATGCAAGGTGCCATTGGAGCCCTCGTGCGCACCGATGATGTACGCATGGTGCAGCACCGTTTGGACACTGCGCCACACGTACGTCATCATGGCGAGCGCCGTGTGGATGGGGGCGAGCCGTGATGGCACCCGGACAATGCATTAGGGCTCGGGACCATGTGGATGCTCAACTCTCCCGAGTTCTAAAATTGGCCCCAGGTTGGTACATAGCACCAGTATGTACCGGGCCTTAGTCACTATAAGATCCCTTTGCATGCTGATATTCCAGACTAATGCAACTGTGGCTGCACCCGCACTACAGAAATAATCCTGTTTGACACCACTTTAATGGCCATGGCTCAATGCTGTGGAATTCTGGGAATGGAAATTTGTTGCAGCTCCCCAGTGAAGCTTTACAGAATTCCCTAAAATTGAGCCATGATAGTTAAAGTTACGTTAAACTGGGATATTCTTGCAGTGTAGATGCAGCCTGTGTCTTTGAATTCTACTTTACAGTCCTGGTTGTTCCTTTGTTTGGGATGGAAGTGAGCAAAGGCTGTTTTTGTGATCTCCAAAGTCCCTGTGCAACATCCCTAACTTTTTGGGCTCCAAAATGGCCATTAGTACTCTTCTAAACCCTTTGGAGAAAGTGTTTGGCCAGTATGCCTTTAACAGGCCGTCTCTCTTGAATATGGAACAAAATGGTCAGTCACAGCCCCCTTCCTATATTGTCCTTTTTACTAGAAATTATTTTGGGATGTTTGGGGGATGAAAATAAAGAGAGGACAACCCTCCAGGGTCCTGTAGGAGGAATAATTACATTCCCTGATCATTTTCAGTTGTTGATAATTGCTGTAGGATATTGAACTTCTGAATTTTGAAGGTGGTGCACTCATTTTGCATAATCGTGTGCTACATCTTTTGTGTAATGAGTTGCTCCGTTTGTAAGCGCAGGGCTTAAAAATTAAAAATTAATGGCTGCATGAATTAGTAAACTCCTGGAAGGGAATTTCTTAATGTTTACCTATCTTTTTACTTATTTATAAAATGTATCAAAATTGTATAACTGTTATGTTGAAATAAAGACATTTAAATGTAGAGGACAATATTTTTTAATGAATGAAGTTTCTCCTAAAAATAATTTTGAATTCCACCAAAACAGTTTTAACTTCCTTCTAAATATATTTAACTGTTTATTTGCTCTTATTTCTGATTGCAGTTTACTGGTGCAGTTGAAACCTTACAAGGATTTAGATGTAGATGACCACATAAAAGAATTTGCAGCTAAACTCTCTTTAATACCCAGTCCTCCTCCAGGACCACTCCACTTGGTAATTATTCAAGCTACTGAATTTGATCTGCTACATGATAGCTTCCTGGGTGTTTTCTTGGGAACATTATTTTTATTTGGACTCTTAATTTTGAAGAGCCTTTTCCATGGTAGATCCTTAAAACAGCAAAGGCTAATAATGCCCAGTTTCCCCTTCCCATTTACCTTGTTCTTACCTCATTTTTCCAAACTTTATTCTCCTTCTTCCTCTGCCTATGCTGGTTCTTTCTTTTGCAGTCCTGCCTATAGAGTTTCTTTGTTTTAGGAGAAACTTAAATGCTGCAGCAACAGCAATGCAGGTCATCATTGCCAGTAGCAATAAATAGCAATAGCAAATACATTTCTATACCTCGTATCAGTGCACTTAAGCATTCCCTAAGCTGTTTACAAAGTGTAAGCTAATAGCATAGTTAAGTTCCAGTGGTGATGAATGGCAAGGACTTGCTTTACTCTTATGTTTCCTACCATTCTACATCCCCCCTCCAAAAAAACTCCATTTTCACTTAAATTTTCCTTCTGGGGTGGGGTGTGGAGCAGCCCGGGGAAAAGATTTTGGGGCAGTAGTGGCATAGGTAGGATGGGTTTAACACATCTTGCCCACTGCTCTCCTGCAAACTGCCATTGCTATTGCTTCATAGCGGTTGAGCAATAACATACCAGAGTACACAGTTCTTTTCTTGTATGTATTTTTGTCCCTGGTTTTCACTGTCTTCTGCATCTGTTTCTGTTCTGTTTTTTCCATGCTGCAGGCTCTCATATCTGCTCTTGCTGGTCCTCATGTCTCAATCAAACGAATGTTTCACATCCTTCAAAGATGTTAGCCTGTCTGCATAAATTCTGTTGTTCACAACCTCAGCAGTAGATTTTTGTTTTTAAAAAAATGATCTCGACAATTTCCTTTTATGGGAAGATTATGAGATTTTTTGGGGGAGGGGGGGATAATGGAGGCAGACTCCTTTGTAGGACCTGGCATATTTAATAGGAGAGTGTGACATGAAGATATTTCATTCACTGCAAGCTGTAGGAGGATGCTTAGAAACCTTATCCTTTCTCTTTGTCAAGAGTCCCTTCTAGGGGCTGTTGTCAACTGGTGACTGATCACAACAGTTTCCAGGGGACATTTCGCAATCATTAGAATGCAGGACAGTTCTTTAGTTCCCCCTTGGCCTTCTAGTCTTTGTGACACAAAGTCACTGAGTGATGCAATTAATGTATGTTTTCTGTCTGCATTATAATATTGACCTTGTGTAGCAACTTTTCATAATGGTGCTTGAAATAAAAGTAGTACAGAGATTATTCACTGGATCTCAGCTTATGTAATACAGTGGTACCTCGGGATACGAAATACCCAGGTTACGAAATTTTCGGGATACGAAAAAATCCCATAGGAAAACATTGTTCCGGGTTACGAATGTTTTTTCGGGTTACGAAAAAACTTTTGGTGCTTTTTTCGGCTTTTTCGCACGGAATCGCGGCTTTTCCCCATTAGCGCCTATGGCAATTCGGCTAACAAAGGCTTTTCGGGTTACGAACGGTGCCACGGAACGAATTAATTTCGTAACCCGAGGCACCACTGTACTAGCATTGCTTTGTCTTATAAGTATACAGTGTTCAGAAAGTCACCCGCTATGTGAAGAGAGCAATGGAAATGTACATAAAGGGGGACGTAGTTGGCATGCTCCCTGCTCTTTGTGGTGTTTGTGCTCCCTGGATTCTGAATGCTTTTGATAACGGCAGATAGTAGAGATGTTTTATTTGTTGCTAGTATTTCTGTTTTGTTTCGTCTCTTCATGTTGTTCAGAAAAATATAAAAAACATATTAGTATAGTCAAGTAAAATTAGTAATACATCAGGTAATCCTGCAGCTGCTTTTTATATATTTTGCATATAACATCTATTTTTGTGATTTTTGACACACATTTCTTTTTGTTTGAGCTTGAAAAATAAATAATAATTTCTGTTGTAGCTGGTGGTGAATAAACCATTGACTCAGTGCTCATGTCTGTTATTCCTGTAGGTATTTAATATGAAACCCCTCCAAGTGATATTCCCATCTCGGGAGGATCCTGATAGCCCAATTATTGATTTGGATCTACACCTTCCCTTCCTTTGCTTCAAGCCAGAGCAGGTTTTACAGGTATATTGTGACTTTCCCCCCAGAAGCTGGACGGTTTCTCTCTGTGTTTGTCAAATTGCACTGTATTGCTATAGCCTAGTGTCATTGAAATATTAAATGAACTTTCTTGAAGGTTTGGCAATGACTGTGGGAGTGAATACATACATGAGAAGGATAACAGTGTTGTGAATGTGTTTTTATTTTGTTTAAGTGTTTGTTCAGCCCACGCGTCTGGCTGAAACAAAAGCTGAAACGATGAAGCAAAAAGCCTCAATGAGAGTCTCTCTTGCTATACACACATATACACACACTGAAGGAGCCTCCAAGTTTTACCCACGACCTATCCACAGGTCATGGCAAAATCCATAATTTTGGCCCCAAAACCTGACCTCGACTTATACATGAGGTCGACTTATAGTTGAGTATATATGGTACTTCTACTGCTGAGTCACATAGAACCATCCAGCTGGGTAACTGAATGCATTTGAAATGAAACAAACTAGTGAGCAAAGGCAGGTGACAGAAGATAGAAGCATATGCAATTTTGCATGATGTACATGGTAGAGAAAATTAATACAAACATTTTCCTCCTAAGACGGTGACCTAGAGTCAACATTAAATGGTGGCAGATGCAGGATGGATAAAAGGAAACAATTCATGTTGTATGTAACTGAACTGTGGATTGGCTTCAACTATGTAACTAAATTGTGGGATTCACTTCCACAAGTTGTGGTGTTAGCCATCTTCTTAGATGTCTTTACAAAGGAATAGAACAAATTCATGGACATTGGAATATGACACTGGCTGTTGCAAGGGTTACTGAGATAATGTACTGGACATGCTTTGAGCATTTAGCTTTGTCTAAATAAATGGAAAATTATTATATCTGTTGTGTTGTGTCTTCTCTAAATGAAAAATCAAGATACCTTTTTTCTCTTCCCAGATAATGACATGCATTTTGACTGAACGGAAGATTGTTTTCTTCTCTTCGGACTGGGCTTTGTTAACACTCATATCTGAATGCTTCATGCTCTACCTGCATCCTATTCAATGGCAACACACTTTTGTACCCATTCTGTCTCGTCAGATGTTGGATTTTGTAATGGCTCCTACATCTTTCCTCATGGGATGTCACGTTGATCACTTTGAAGAAGTTTGCAAGGTTAGTTGCAGCAGTCTGAATGGGATGTCACTCATACTTGGCTTCTCCTTTGATTTTTAGGGAAACGTCAATAAATGCTTGTTTCCTGAAAGTTCTGCAAGTGTTTTCTGGAATGAGTTGCATGTATTTCTTCTTTTGAAAGACTGTATGTTGTGTATCAATCATTTTGATAGTGTCCAAAAGGAGGCAGGCACTTCAAATATTTTACTAAAATATTTATACTCCACCCTTCATAAAGTTTTCATTTTTGGCTCGCATAATGATAAATTACGTGAAGATAGCAATATCACCAAAATAACAACAATCTTATGGTTACTTTACTCATACTAACATAATAATATTCATTATTTTGCAAACACTGGAAGTAGCAAATGTCCTTGTTTATTTTGTAATCAGAATTCAAGGTTGAGTCTCCCTTTTCTGAAATGCTTAGGACTAGAAGTGTGTTGGATTTCAGATTTTTTGGGGAATACTTATATTTGCATATATGTACATAATGAGAACTCTTGCAGATAGGACCCAGGTCTAAATAAAATTCATTTGTTTCATTTTATACAACATTTTAAATAATTTTGTTCATGAAACTAAGTTTGTATACACTGAACCATTAGAAAGCAAAGGTGTCACTTTTCTCAGCCACCTGTGAAAAACTATATTTTTAAAGTATTTTGCATTTCTGAATAAGGGAGACTCAACCTGTATGTAGTGTAAACACAAAGTCTAGATAAACGACCCAGGAATCGCAATATTTATTTATTAAACTATTTATGTTCTGCCCATGTTTGAAGATCTCAGGCAGCTTATAATAAAATCAATTTAAAACAAATAACCATAATGTATTAAGATGAAAAACATATTGGAATATCACTTAAAACTGGGCAATTTCAAACCTGTTAAAACAGTTTTAAATAATGTAACCATAGGATAAGCGCAGCCTGAATAAAATCAGTTGTGTCCAAAATCTTCATTAAAAAGCTAGATGGATAAATGTGAATAACAAATGTGAATAAGATGTGTTCAGGGTCATTGGAGTTTAAGGGCCCTCTTTGGAGAAAGAGTGAAGATGATGCACAGACATGTAATCTGCTACTTACCTTGGAAACAACAGTTATCAGTAGATCAAGGTGGGAACTTAATAGTGCTCCAGAATATTCTTCAGCCCCAGCCATACTGGCCGGTATGGTCTGACAAGTAGGGTCTGAACTCTGTTTTTCTTAACATTTTATCCAACGACATAGTCCTGCTTTTGCAAGAATACATGCATTTACACACAAAGCTTTCCTAATTCTGTCACAGATGTAGAACATGGAAGCTGGGTATCCAAAGCTAACTGTTTTTTTAAATGAGTAATAAAAAACCCTAACAACACTTGATTCATAGATAAAATTAGTTGCCATTGTTAATATTAGCATGGGTCAGATTTACTAAGCTTCTTAATTGTCTGTTTAGAAATGCTATGTTTAAAACCATTACTAACCATTTTTTGTTTTTTAAACTAATTTTTGTTTTGTTTTTTTAAATGAAAAGGAAGCTGATGATTTAATTCTGATTAACATTGATAATGGTGATATTGCACAGTCCAAGTCGTCTGAAGATGAAACTGAAATTCCAGATATTCCACTGCAGGCGGGAAGGATTTTTATAACACGGTAAAAAGAAAAGTTAATGAAAAAATGAAATCCTGGAAGTGTTCAGGATACTTGGCTTGCTTCAAGAAATAAAATACCATGCTAGACCAGAACAAAAGAGATTATTTATGTTGCACATCAATTGTGTTTCCAAGATAATTAATCTGATTTTCTTCCCCTGTTACCTCTTGTTTATGCTGTGGTTTAGATCCATAAAACTCAGCTTCAAGAGTTTTTCTATATAGTTGCCCTGAATGCCTCCTGAAAAGCTGATCCTGAAATCATTCATTCACCCACCCACATTCATTGCATGAAAGTGCCCTTTTTCACACAGGAAAAGCATCTGTGTTTACTAAATTATTAGCAGGAAATGCTTTAAGCAAGATTGGTTTTGCTCATTATATTAAAATGACTGTTTCCTGCTTGAAATACTTTGTACTTGTTAACCAAAATCCAGTGACTGGTGTCGGGCGCTGTGCCAAAATACAAGCTTTTTCTTTGTTAAAGAGACAACAAGCTTATTCAGGAACGGATTGGCCAAGGTTGGATCTGTGGTAATCCTACCTCATGCCATGTTTAGATACTATAAGCCAAGGAACCTACTATTCATGTTATGCATCAAATATTCGTTTATTCTTCTGTTTAGTGTGAGAAATATTTAGAACTGGGTAGGAAGAGGCCAGTACTATCTTTAGTAGAATTAGAATGCTTCTCTTGTTTTGGAGTAGAGGGTCTAGCTGGGGCAACTTGGCAGCTGACAGGCAGTAAAAGTAATGTAAATTACCTAAATTGTAATGATCATATATACATAGAATTGATGAGTTTCCAAAATCCTCTCCCTTTGCATGAAAGAGGATGAGAAATATGGGTTGTGTGCACAGAGGAATTTTGCAGTTGGAGAGAACAGCAAAGGATGTGCCGTGTCTGAGCCAAATTGTGTTGGCTTGAGTTGAATGTTTGAAGACAAGTACATAAGCATTCCTCCATGCCAGAGCTCATTTTTGGGGTTGGAGGAGCTGAGTTAACTTGGCAGTCATCCTCCAGATCCTGCATATGTCAGGGTTCTTGTGTACCTCAGTAGCAGTCTCCTTAACTATAGGGACCCAGTCTGGTTCCTGTGTTTCTGTTATAGTATGCTGTACATCCTCATTCTGGGAGCTGCATTACAAGCAGTAGTAATCAGAAAATGACATTCAAGAAATAAGTAGACATTAGTTAAAAATTCAATAGTAATAAGGAATCATGTTTTATTTTCTTGTTCTTACAGGATTGAAAATCTTCCACTACACTATGACCTAGAACTCTGCCACCTTAGTTCCTGTACAGATCTTGGTGAAATACAGTTGCGTAGGAGGAAGTGGCAACAGAAGCTAAATTCTGAAATTCAGCAGATTACTCTGCAGTTAATATTCAATATTTTTAGG
This sequence comes from Sceloporus undulatus, assembly GCF_019175285.1. NCBI lineage: Eukaryota > Metazoa > Chordata > Lepidosauria > Squamata > Phrynosomatidae > Sceloporus > Sceloporus undulatus. The sequence continues at coordinate 244,274,175 of NC_056525.1, forward strand.
TATGTGAGGAAAGATGTCTTGTCTAATGTACAGTCCTGGTGCTTTAGATCATTAACATTTCTTTTATACAGTCGGCCCTTCTTATACACGGATTTTTTATACACGGATTTAAGCATACACGGTTTGAAAATGTTCCAAAAAAGTATAAATTTACCTTGATTTTCCATTTTTTATAAGGGACACCATTTTGCTATGTCATTATATGTAATGAGACTTGAGCATACATGGGTTTTGTTATACATGGGAGATCTTGGAACCAAACCCCAGCGTATAACAAGGGTCCACTGTATATATGAAATTCTTTTTCTGTCTTTTGTATTAAGTAAAGGAATAAGTAAGGCTTTGAGTGTGATGCTTACTACTGAAGGTTAACATTACCCTAGTTTACACAATAGTACATATATTTTTAAACTCTTGGGGCTTCCAGGAGAGGTGAGAATGAAAATTGCATCACAAACTACTCAATTTTGTGAGCTGAGATTGCAGATAATTCAGTGATTTAATTCTGTGAGGTTCACAGGTTGGCAGTATCATGTTTTGTGGATAGAATAATTGGTCAGTGAAGGGACCATCTGTTTCTGCAAGTTTGCATCCCCATATGTTCCTCTGTCTCTTGCTCCTTTCCTTTCAACGTGATCTGATATATCTCCACCAAGGTTGCTAACCATGTCTATTTTTTTTAGTGAAAGTTTAAAAAATACCTTCAGATTTCCATTTCAAGCACAGTATCTTTAATGTTAACCTTAGTATTAGCATTTTTTTAAAAAAAATAATGGATTATTATGATTACATTATGGTTACACAAAAAGGAAGAAAAAATGGGGAAATGGAAAGTATAAAATATATGAACATAGATTAGGAATATTCATGGATATAACATGACCCTATTTCTAAAGGTAAAGGGCACTGGGAATTGCAGTAACCACAAAATCATTGCATAATTTCCCCATGCAAACAAAGTGATGCTCTTAATTCTACAACAAAGACTTGTACCATTTTTGGAGTGAGAAATGCTAGATGTCCAAGCTATGTTCAGGAATGGAAGAGGGATTAGAGATCACATTGCAAACCTATTTTGAATAATGAAACACACCAAAGAATTAAAAAAAAAATCAGCCTATGTCTTATAGATCATAGCAAAGCTTTTGATTGTATCGATCACAAAAAGCTATGGAAAGTGCAAAGGCTGGGTTACATTTGAACATTAAGGCGCGTTACAGACCGCCATAAGGGACGTCCTCAGGACGTCCTAGGTTTAAAAAGGGGCGTCACTTCTTGATGCCCCCAAGCCTAATACGTCCTGAGGACGTACAAGATGGTGGCGCCCCATCTACATGGGGGCCGCCATGATGGCGTTACGAGCGCGCCGCCTCCAAATGAGGCGGCGTGGACATGACGCCGTCGCGCTGCGCGAGGGCGCTTAGTGCGCCCTTTCGTGGGTGCAGGAAGAAGTTCTGAAACAGAGCTCCTTCCTGGTCTTGCGTCGCTGGTGCAGCTTTTAGATGGCTGCGTCCAGCGATGCAGAGGAGAAAGGGGCCAAGCGGCCCCTTTCTCCTCCCCGCCACCGCCAAGGACACCCTCCCCACCACCCAAGGACACCCTTTTCCAGGTCTTGGGGAAGTGGCCTTTTGCCACTTCCCCGCGGCCTGGAAAGCGGCGGATCATGGCCTCAGCGGCTGCCACTCTGGCCACTGAGGCCCTGATCCGGCGGGGAAAGGGGCGGGTGCAGGCCGCTGCTTTTTGCCGGTCTGTAACGCGCCTAAGAAAACAACCAAAAAATGACTATAGATGATTCACATAACTTTAAAAGAGACTATGAAGACAATGACATAGTTCAAGATTTTCCACACCTTGGCTCAATCCTTGATCAGTATAAGACTGCAGTCAAGAAGTCAGAAGATGACTAGGATTTGGAAGGACAGCTATGAAGGAACTAGACAAGATCCTGAAGACAAATACATGGGTTTATGTCTTAACCCTCCCTAGACGCCAGGATGACTAAACTTAAGACTCTCATACTTTGACCATATCCGGAGACATGAGGCACTAGAAACGATAATACTGTAATGCCTGGTAAGGTAGAAGCTTATCAGCTACACCAGAGTGGCATAGTAGTTTGAATATTGGATGACCACTCTGGAGACCAGAGTTCAAATTCCTGCTTGGCCATGGAAACCTACTGGTTTACCTTGGGCAAGACACTCATTCTCAGCCTCAGAAACCTTTGTGGTATGTTAACCTTAGGGTAACCATAAGTTGAAGGCACACAGCAACAAGGTAGAAAGCAGTAAGAGAAGAGGAAGACTGGATTCAAGATGGATGGACTCCGTCAAGGAAGCCATGGCCCTGAGTCTGCAAGACCTTCGCAGGGCTGTTGATGAAAGAGTGACTTGGAGATATCTCATTCATCAAGTCAAAGTCAACTTGATGGCAGTTAACAACATTTTATTGAAGAGGGCATCTATAAAATACACATTCAAGGCTGGTTAAAACAGTAATATTTCTGTCCATTGAATGATTGAATTAACTTCAGTACGAACATAATACTACACCATGAATAATTAAAAGAGAGTGGATGGGAGTCCATGGGTATTAGAGATCAAGAAACATCAGGTTGTAAGATCATTTATGTGTCTTTGCAGCTGCTTTTTAAAAAATATTGGCTGAAAAAATTAAAGTTGGAAACTTGTCAACATGTTATCTTGTAGAGTTGGAGAAAAAGCCATAGAAACCGGAAGAAAAATCCAGAGAATGCACTGGATATCCCTGAGACAGTAGTCAGGCATTCTTAGCTTAGATATTATCATTAAAGATTTAGGAGAAGACTTTATGTTCTGACAGATACTTGGCCAAAGTTTTTCTATAAAATAGTAAAGTGATGCTTCAAAGCCAGTGAGTATTCTGCCAGTAGAATTGAGATTTCTGTTCTTTCTCTTTTTCCAACTTTCCCTTTCTTCTTTTTTCTACCTAGTGTCTTTTCTTTCTTCTATGCATCAAAATCTGACAGTGAAGGAAAATGCAAAATGTGAAGCATTTGTTGCTAAAAGATGAGAATTTGTGTCTTACACTAATTAACAATAAGGTACTACTTGCTGATAACGTGTATCATTTGGCAGCATGCCAGTTGTATCCTGCTCCCCACCCTGGGTTTTAAATAATAAGAAATCAAACTCTGAAATGACAAAGAACTGGGGGACTGGGAGGCTGGGCACTTACCACATTAGAAATCCCGGGGTACGGGTAACTCATGATAGATCTATCAAATACTAGTAACTCTTCATTTATAGCATTTTAAAAATTCTTCTCATCATGTCATGTTTGTGGGCTGTTGGGGATCATATGACTGGTAACTGTTGGTTTTGCTGGACTTCCTGTTGATCTAGCAAAATATTTCTTACCTTGTATTATTCCGTTTTTTTGGATGCCTTGCCATTTTCTGAAAATAAATCCATGCTAATTTTGTTTTACTAAAATGTCTTACAAATTTTCCCCTACTTCCTTGCATTGTTTTGGATCATTCAACAAAATGGAGAATGGCTAATTTTATGGTATTCATGTTTATGGCATTCAAGTATCTCAATTTAACTTTGAGAACTTCTAAGAATTATATAAAATACAAGTGCTGTATGTTTTTAAATGCATGAATGTTAAAGACCTTACCAGTTTTAGTTCCTCTTCAGAATAACTAGTTAATTGCTTGTGAATCTGTTTCCATTTGTAAACATAAAGAACTATAATGAAAAATGTATTTCTGGTCTTCTACTTGCATTATGTCTGCTTATATCTGATTTTACATGTGGGGATTGATCTATGTAGAAATGATAGCCCATGTAAAGATTAACAAAAGATTTTTACAAGCATTAGAGTCAGTGTGGCCTTAGGTTGGTACCTAGAAGACTTCTATCTGTGAGATCAGTGAAGATTATATGTATGAGATCTTGAGCTTTATGTAATTCTCTTTTTGAAAAATCAACAGGGAGGTGAAAGACCATTTGAATTATGAGCACCGAGTATTTAACAGTGAAGAATTCATGAAAACAAGACAAATAGGTGATCAGCCATTTTACAGAAAGGTGAATCTTCAGATTTTTTTTTGAATCATTTTATAATTTAGATTAATATTATAACAAATGCATTTGAAAAAGAATTTCATTTTTTTTGTGATCTGTACTTTCCTTTAGCTTGTTTTTTTGTGGCAAGTACTCCCCCCCTTAAAATAAGTAATATTCCTGTATATTCATTAGTCTCACTGAAGTGTTTAATCTTAAATTGCTGTAGGTTGATTGTACCTTTTGGAATTATTATTTTCTTTGCATATTTCTTAATTATGCAATAATTTGGTTGGGTACTTTGGGCAGTATGCAAGTATTTAAAATGGGTGGGAATCACCAAGCCTTCCAAATGTTGAACTTCAACTCCCAGCATTCCTTATCATTGCCTGTGTTGGCTAGGACTACTGAGATTTGTAGTCTGACACCATTTGGAGGGCTACTTGATTCTCACCTTTGATTTAGAATAATTAAGGTGACTGTTAAGCAAAGCTTGTAGGTTATCTTGTGAGTGTTTCTGAAGTTCTTATGGAATCTTTGGCGTCTGCATAACTGTTTCATAGCTCTTATTATTGAATATGCATGCCACTTAGTGGATGAATTTAGCTAGAAAATCATATTTGGGAATTGAGAGAGAATTAACTAATGCTGGCAAAATTCAAAGACATAGCTGTGTTAGTTTGAATAGTGTGGAAAAGGATATTGTAGCACATGTGGGATTGAGAGAAAGAGGTTTATACCATATGCCAAACTCAGGAAATTACAACAAGCATTCCTCAAACTATATTACCCACCATATGAAGTTTAAAAAAAAATAACAAACAAGTGAAAACTTGTACCCAGGGCTAGTTTATTACAGAACAGTCCAAAGACAGGAAATTACAGAACCCCACTAACAGTCACATACAGGTTCCAACTGAAGCCAGACATATCATTGGTGAACTACAATCTGTTCTGCACAATAATGCTGCCCTCTCACAGGCTCTTGGTGACTGACCTTTATTTGCCTACAGATAGCCTCCCAATCCCAAGTAGTTACTTAACTACAGGAGGACACATAACATAGATGGGGAGATGGGTACAAGACCTTGCCACAAGCCCAGATGCCAACTCTGCCCACACATCTACTTGGGAAATGTCATCACAAGACATAATTGGAGGTACTTTCACTTGTTCATCCTCTAATATGATATATTACATCTTCTGTCAACAATGTCCCACAGCACTCTACATTGAGTAAACAAGCTAATCTTACACCAGTGGATAAATGGACATAGATAAGAATAGGAATAAGAGTGCATAAAAATCAGTTACACAACCCTTCAATCTTACTGGACATTCCCTCTCAGATCTCAGAACACCAGTCCTTGAACTAAAGACCTCCAAGGGGAAGGGGAAACTGGAAAGAGAAATAGCAGTTGAGATATATCCACAAACTCCAGTTCATTGACAGTGGGTTGAATATGAACAGCATATTAGAACACTAGTTAATATTCCACCCTCATGAGGGCTTCTTTTTCTGGTCCCCAGCCAGAAACATACTATGGCGGGTTACAAACCGCCATAAAGTACGCGCTCCACGCGTACTAGGGTTAGGAAGGGCCGTATTAGGGTTAGGAAGGTTCTTACCTTCCTGACGGCCCTTCCTCCCAGTACGCGCAGAGCGCGTACTTTTTTGCGGTGCCCATCCACATGGGCGCCGCCATGTTGACGTACTGGACGCTGTGCGTCCAGACGTGTCGCGGCGGAAGTGACGTCGCGAGGGCGCACTCCACCCCTCGCGGCGCCACTTCTGCGTTCAAAAAAGGAGCGGCATTTCGCTGCTCCTTTTTTGCTGCGCAGGGAAGCCTCGCGGTCTGGCAGCTGGGGCTTCCCTGCGCAGCGAATGGCGGCGGCGGGAAAACGGCCCCTTGAGGGCCGTTTGTAACCCGCCTATATTTAGTAACTCCCTCCACCATTCATGTGGCTATATACTCATCTTGGCTTTGGGCAACATCTTTCCTCCCACCCCTGTCCACCATCAACCATAGTTGAAACTGAACTTGTCACCCTATCACAACATCCACAGGCTTTGCATTTCTACTACTATTCATACACACAGTCTGCTCATTCTTGGTACAGTATACAAATGTCTGTTAATGGGCACTTTATTCCATTTAGTTGATGAAGTAAACTCAGGCTACGAAAACCTAAGCTGCAGACTCCTTTCTCTCAGTTAGTCTCAAAGATGCTGCAATATTCTTTTGCAGTCCTGGCAAAACAAGCTTCAGTATAAGGATAATCAACTTGCGAAGTCACAGGAGCAGAAATTCAAAATCTGATATATATTCAGGCTTCAACTGAATGGTTTAAAATGATCTCTGAGCCCCAAACTTTCCAGTTTGCTATGTTGTGCATTGTTTTGGCATTATCCAAAGCAGGGCAAGGTTGTGTTCCTTGAGAACCGTGAGGCTGAGATGCTGAAGTGATGGCTACAACTTTCCCAGGGTGAAGTCAGAATTGTACACTGTCACATATTACAGTTTAAGAAACTATAACATTATCTAAGGTGCTACTTTTGAAGAGTGAGGGGAAACAGCAGGATGTACAGAATATTATTTCTGGTTGCTGCTGGTGGCATATTATTAGATCTGCATTAGGTCCTGGTTTATTTGCAAACCCCCTTTGCTTATCTCTAAGGCCCTTAATGGTTTGAGAACAGTGTTATCTATTTAGTTTGGGACTATCTACAATGAATGGTAAGGATTCTGCAGGGTTCTAAGTAGACCTGTTTTCTCAACCCTACTTGGATATCAGGGATTAAAGTAGGATCTTTTGCTACTTGAGAGGTGCTGGGAGATGTGTGTTAACTTTATGTCTCACTACTTTCTTGTAGCATGGCTGGTAGGCTTTCTTTGTTGAGGCATCCAGATCCAGAAGTTCTTCACTGAGGAAAAGTGTTCAGCTTCTTCTGTTATATATTTTCAGGAGTTATCCAAGATTGACTTCTACAGATAGGGCTTCTGTGCTGCTTAGTTTACAATCCCATGTTTGTTAATCTCATTTTGCTTGGTTGGTTATGGTCTCAGTTTTGTATTTGTTTTTTCTGTTTTAACAAATGTTCTATGTATTGTATTTTTTCGTTACGTATTTAACATGTTGTTCTTGGCCACTTTGAGTAGCCGTGTAGGTTGAAACTGCAGCTTGTAAATCTTAAGTAAACATTATTGAGAATGAGAGTCTACTGTTTTCTTTGCCCTCAGTGATGTCAGCTCATACTTGACTCTGGCCATATATTGCTGTGAAATTTTTCTGTTCATGAAATGATCCTGGGCAGATTGCATGGCCGCTCTCCAAGGAAGAGGTGGTTTTTTTTATAGCAGTGTTGCAAAATTGCAGCAAGATTAGGGAAATAGTGTTGCTAAACAAGTATTAAAAATACATATGGTTGGGGGTTAAGAGAGTCTTTTGGAAATGCCTTATGAACATCTGAAAGCACTCCTCTTTTAAGAAGAGTGAATCATATGATGTTTTGGTACAGTCTTAAATTAAGTATGCTAAAACACACTTTCAATAAAAGGTGAGACCTCTGAAGTTTTGGTGCCAGGAAACATCTAGCATTTTGAATATGCCAGGATATTAATGTTCTATTTTCCGTTATAGGTATTGGAGACCTATATGTTTCACTTTTTTCTGAAAGCTCGCCTTAACAGAAGGATGGATGCCTTTGCACGCCTTGAACTTAGCACCCGAACTGAAGAAGATAGGTAAATCACTATCACTATATAATTTATATTTTTGCCAATGTGAGGTCACCTGGCAAAAGAACTATTTCGTTCCCACTGTGCACCTGGTATCTTCATGACATTTTGCTTTAAAACTTAATTTAAAATATATGTAATTATTTGGACACATAATAAAATAATTCTGTGGCTTGTTGCATGACTTTTTGGAGTAAAACACGTTCTGGTTTGTGCTATAATCTAGGTCTTGAAAATTCTGAGGATTCACAAGTTCTCTGAATGGAAACAGAATTTGACACATGGTGAAGAGATTGGCATTTAAAAAAAACATAGGAAGTTTATAGCCCTTATGATTGCAGAGAATTACTTCAGAAACATATACATACAGAAGAATTAGGGGCCTAAAATTAGTGTGGAGTTGGACAGATCTAGACAAGAATATAGATTTATTTGTGGGTATCATCAGGCAGTGGTGGGACCAAATAATCTTTTGATTGTAGACATAACACACAGATTATTTTATATTGTTTTTATTAGATTAAGTTCAATGCTTGATAGCCCAAGGAGACTAACCATGGAGAAAATGGTTTCTAAGAGATTTAATCCTCAATACATGATCAGCAAGCGAATGGGAATGAGTTTGCCTAATCTGCAAGACATCGATCCGAAGGATGGTCCAACTAGGAATTCTTCTCTTCGTTGTATAAACACTAAGCACAGTAAGCTGAATACCATCATTGTTGCTTTATTAGCTTTTTTATTGTTGTTTTATTAGTATAGACAGACATTGACTGTGAAACTTCTACATGTCAAGGGACAAAACTCAACCTTTCTGTGATTGAAAAACAACAACAACAGACTTCTGTAACTTTATTTATGTACCCATCTCAGGAGGAAAGGGGAAGTGACAGAAGTAGCAGTGCCGTATTAGGGTCCCTCATCCAGTGAGCTATACAGTCACGGTGCAAGCAAAACTCTTTAGAACTGAGGTCCAGTCCATTGCTCCTCACTGTTTTCAGTCTGTCAACAGAGAGGAGAGATAACAACTATATGAAAGTATGCAGTGTTTCTCCATCTTCTTGGAGGCTGTTTGCATCTTGTGAGCCACAGGCCTTTGAAAGACCACTTCTTGTTGATTAAGACTGAATAGGTCATTAGTGTAGGGAGCAAAATGCTTATTCTGTTTGTAACGTGTAAGGCCCAACATATTGATAAAGCAGTCTCATCTCTTACTAAACAATCAGAGCATGTTTTGCAGAACAGTAACATCATAGTGTTCTTTCTCAGAAGAGAAAATATGTAGTAATACATGGCTTCTTAAGGTCAGTAAAACCAGAGAGCAGGGAGTATATAGCAGTAGTCAGTGAGCTTTTCACTGTCTTCTTTTTTTCTAGCTTCAAAACTGATTTCGAAACCAGTGAGCACTTTCAAGGTACCAGAAATCCACTTTCCTCTGGTGGGTCAGTGTGTCCAGTCTTACTACATTGATTTTAACAACCATCTCAGCAGAGCCATAAATATTGTGTCCCCTGATAACTCTGCACTTCTTGCAAGATATTTCTACCTCCGAGGACTTATTTGTTTGATGCAAGGAAAGCTTCTCAATGCACTTTTGGACTTCCAAAATCTGTATAAGACAGACATAAGGATATTCCCTACTGACCTTGTGAAGAAAATGGTGGAAACACTTCCCCCTTCTGACCGCTCTCAAGCAGATCAGAAACCAGAACTGAAGAGACTGATAAGCCAGGTGTTGGATAAGCAAAGGGAAATAACCAAGGTGGATGACCACGTGAAAAATTTTGAGTTGCCCAAAACTCATATGCAGTTGGATGACTTTGTGAAGCGCATTCAAGAATCTGGGATTGTGAAAGATATAGACACCATACATCGGCTGTTTGATGCACTAACAGTTGGTAAGCAAAATTAATAGAGAAAGTTGTTCATACTTTGAAGTTTTTGTGAGAATATTTTATGCTCACACTTCTCTTCTGCCCTGTTTGCGTAAACATGCCCATCTGTGATATGTGTATTGCCTGGCAAATCTAAATATTAGCTGATATAGTTCAGTGGAGGATGTTCTGTTTAGATCCTGAAACATGAGCTGAAATCCCTAGCATGATTTTATATTCACTGTGATATGACAGGCATTATATGGGCCAAACAAGATAGGGGAGTGGGGATGAAGATTCTCTTCTCAGTGTAGCAGGGCAGTACTGATGACTGTCTTACCAGGGGATTAAATGCCTACTGTGGTAAATTGCCAATTGGCAAGTGGCTGTCTGTATTTGTCTCTTCTATGGGCCTGTACAGACAGGCAAAATAAAGCTGCTTCGGGTCACTTTGGAGGTATGCTGTTTAAACGACACACACATCTTAAGAGGCCAGAAATTGTGCCAAAGCTGCGCTCTAGTCCTTAGGACTGGAGCATGGCTTTGGTGCAGCTTCTGACCATTTAGGATGCATGCATCATTCAAACAGCATACCTCCAAAGTGACCCGAAGCAGCTTCATTTTGGCCTGTCTGTTCAGGCCCTATGTTTCACACTTCAGATGGCAAGAATAGTTTTCACCTGTACCCACAACCCACAATGTGGGTTGATGATTGGAATACTGATTATAAAATTAATAATCATTTGACTGTTGATTGTCCTTAATGTTAGTGGACTGTGTATGTATTCATATTTGGGTAAAGCTTTTTTTTGCATGTTTCAGTATTGCCTCATGTTGTGAAAGGTGAACTCTCTTGCTACTGCAGGGCATTAGCCCAAATAATGCTATAATAGCTTGATAACTGTAGGAGTAAAATGAAGAGAGAAATTCTTTATTCAGGAGAAATCCTTGCTCAGTCTTCTCTAAAAATGAAAACACATACCTATACCCTACAAGATACCTTAACTCTTTTTGTTGTTACTCTGCAGCACTATTATTCAAAATACTTGGATTTTAAATGGTTCTTACCCAATGCAGATATAATTTACTTGACTTTTGCAACTTAATATGATTCAGTTGATATTTTATTCACATTTTTAATTGTCTTGATATGTTTACTGCTGAAAACGAGCATATTGCTATAGGTTTTCTGGAATCTGGCAATGCAAATATTGGCTTGGCTTGGAGTAATGGAAATTTGATGCACTGTGAAGTCAACAATAGTGCTGGGATGTTACACTCAACCATTGTTTAGCAAGATGAGAACAAACTACATAGAGCAGGCTTTCTAAATCAGAGTTCCCACAGAAAATATCTCCATTTCCTCGCTGTGGCTTTCATTATTTGTTTTGATACTCAGGATTTGTATTAATTTTCCTAGCCATGCTTGGAAATTTCTCATATCCAAATGAGTAACACTTGTCACCCCTACCTCAAGGAATCATCCAGTTCTTTAACATACAGATTGGATAGAACTGTTAATGGGAAATATGGTTCTTTACTTTTAGGGCAACAGAAACAAATAGATCCAGAAACATTTAAAGACTTTTACAACTACTGGAAGGAAACAGAAGCAGAGGCTCAAGATGTCAACCTACCCCCTACTGTAATAGAACACTTAGACAAAAATGAATGTGTCTACAAGCTATCAAGCTCAGTTAAAACTAACAAAGGAGTTGGAAAAATAGCAATGACTCAAAAGCGCTTGTTCCTTTTGACTGAAGGAGGCCGGCCTGGATATGAAGACATCACAACTTTTAGGGATATAGAGGTGAGTGTGATATAAAAGATCCGTTTTTAAATATTAAATGCTAATAGATCTCAGACTCACGTTGGTTTCGTAAGGTTTTACAAATGGAAATTTCTGTAATTTGGGACTGATTGAGGTACTTAATGGAAATATTTGTGGGAACCTTATCTAAACAATACTTATAATCTTGTGCGGAACTGATATGTAATACCTCAGCCTTTGGCATTAATTTTAACCATATTATCTTCCATTTATTGTTAATTGTAATACAAACATCAGGAGTAGTTTTAGCAACTTGTTCAGCATTTGGAACAGCAGTGGAAATTTCTGCTATCACATTTTGGGATTCTTGTTCAAACCACAACTTGAAGTCTGCTTCTGCTCCTCCTTCAAATGAAAGCAGACATGTTAATATGATCCTATACTGTACATAAAATAGCCTAGCATGCTGTGGTGACTTCAACTCTCCTTCTAATTTAGACAAAAGCAAATCTTTGTATGGAGATTACAATCTAGTGAATTGAAGAAACAATGTATGAGTTTCATAAATGATGATGGCGAGATGGGGACAAAGAGAATAACTACAGTGGCAGTGTTGTAGCTACACATTTTCCAATCCTAATTTGTTTTGTCTCTTCCACCCTGTCAGGAAGTGAAGAGTACTACCGTGGCTTTTCTTCTGCTCCGGATTCCTACTTTAAAGATAAAGGCCACATTTAAAAAAGAAGTGTTTGAAGCAAATCTTAAATCTGAGTGTGATCTTTGGCACTTGATGGTGAAAGAGATGTGGGCTGGGAAGAAGATGGCAGATGACCACAAGGTCAGGCACATTGTATTTTAACAGCTGACATGCCCTTCATTGTTAGCAGCAGTGTCCTGCATTCTGCATATTGCTTATCATTTTGTGGATTTTTGGATTCAGTTCTTAGATGCCCTTTTAAGTTGTTTAAGTTAATGTATTAGATATCCAAGAATTTCATTGAAATTGTCTTTTTAAATGTTCCAAAGGAAAGCTTCCTCTTCCTACAAATGCAAAGGTATATTTCAATAAAAAATTGTTTTATAAGGTGAGACTTACATAGAATTGCCTCCTAAGAGACAGAAGGGCTTCAGATGTAATCATACACATTTCTGGGAAATACACAATAAGCTCTGCTTACAGAAACAGAAAGCACAATGAAAATTATGGCTTTGCTCATCTGCTTTTCTTTTTTCCCTCCACCTCCACCTTAGGATCCTCAATATATTCAACAAGCACTTACCAATGTTCTTCTAATGGATGCGGTAGTGGGTGCATTGCAGTCTTCCAAAATAATTTATGCTGCTTCCAAACTATCTTACTTTGACAAGATGAAGAATGAAGGTGAGCTGGCTTAAATGCTTCTGCTTGACCCATTGTTCCATAAGAATATTATACACAACTTTGCTGTGTCTCCCATCATGCACCTGTGCCGGCAGTTGAGCCACAATACTGTGGCCTGGATTCTCTTTGTGGTTCCAGCTAGAGTAGATCTACAAAAACAGTTATTTGCACATTGGTTCACTATGTACATAAATCCCATAGATTCAACAGGGCTACTCTCATTTGGACTACTAATGGGATTTAGGCCTATGTTGCAGAGTTGGGGTGCACCTCACAGCCCCTAATCAGCCAATGGAGAAAGAGGTGGTGGTGGTGGTGATGATGCCAGGAGCTTTCTTTTATACAAGGATCTTTATTTCTGTGGCTTGCCCATTTTTTCTCTTATACATGAGTATAACTTGTACTTTTGTGTTTTGTTTCAGTGCCGATGATGGTTCCGAAAACAACATCAGAAACGCTGAAGCACAAAATCAATCCATCAGTGGGTGAAACATTTCCACAGGCAGTGGAAGTCTTGCTTTATACACCAGGTGCGAAATATTGGCGTACTTGTACACCCAAACTACACCAAGACTGACATTCTGTCTACCACATTATGTGGGCTAAATTATATGTGACACAGTAGTTCGAGAGTCATTCCTCTGATGGCAAGATCATGTTAGGATTGGTGATGTGTTGCTTTGTAAAATAAATAGAGGTCCTTGAGCAAAAATACTTCATGTTGAAAAAATAAGAATTCTTGTAGTCTCACTGTAAGACATCAAAAATACTGCTGTTGTTCATGGTGCAGTCCTGTGATTTGCAAACTGGGACAACCATGGTTATGCACTTTTTTTGGCTAGTATGTTTTACATCACTTTAACTGTCAGGGCTCAATGCTATTGACTGATTGATTGAATCATTCATTCATATAATTTAGAGTACTTATACCCCACTCTGCTGCCACAAAGGCTCTCAGAGTAGCTTACAAATTGTTAATTAAATGTGAAGTCGAAGGTTTTCATGGCTGGCATCCATAGGTTTTTTTTTGGGGGGGGGGTTGGGCTATGTGGCTGTGTTCTAAAAGAGATTATTCCTGACATTTTGCCATAGCTAGCATCTTCAGAGAAATTAGATGTTAATTATATGTTTCCCTGCCTCAGGCTTACAATCCAAAAAAGACACAGAAAAGGGGTAGGGAATGGCAGTGGGGAAGGGGAACAAATCCAGCAGATATTGTCAGTTCTTCTCTCCCTCCAAGAACAGGATAATGGTAGTTGGAATGGAGGGAGAGCCCTTCTTTTGTCTCTGGGCTAGGCATGGTAGAATGCTATGGAATTTTGGGATTGGTAGTTTTGTGAGATATTTAGCCTTCTCTGTCAGCTCTGGTGCCTCACCAAACTAGAAATCCTATAATTCCATAGCGTTGATTAAAGTAGTGTCAAGCTGCTTTATTTCTGCAGTGCGGCAGCAGCCTTAGTGATGATTCCAAATTTATTTTTTACTCCTTTCTCTTTAATACGTAGGACAGCTTGATCCAGCAGCACATGGAGATGCTCATTCAAAATTATGGTGTGCTTTAAGTGATGGAAAGGTTGTTGTGTTTGATGCATCTACATGGTCCATACAGCACTGCTTTAAAGTGGGGAACTCTAAGCTGGTAAGCAACATTTACTATGGAAAACCTACAGAAATTGGATTCTGTGAAAGGGTTGTTTCATATCAGTTCAGCCTTTTGTTTTTTTGTGATGTTAGTTTAATTGCTTATGAAGTTGTTTCTTTCTAATTAGTCTGAATTATGGTTTTGATTGATACTGTTTTATTCATTTTCTTGAGTCCCATTCATTAGAAGAAAGCTGGGATATATATTAAATAAGGAAAAAAGGTATGTTATTTAGGCCTTCCACTGTTTAATTCTTATTTTTTTCATATAAATGCAGAAATGTATGGTAATGGCAGAACAAAGTCAAGTATGGATTGGTTCACAAGATTCCATTATCTATTTAATCAATACCCATAGCATATCTTGTAATAAGCAACTGAATGACCATCGCTTTGAAATTGTGGACATCATTGTGGAAAACAGAGACAGCATGTCCAGGTCAGTAGAATACAGAGCGTGGCTTTGCCTGTTGTTTGCTATTAAAGGCCACCTGAAATTGTATCATGAGCAAGAGTACTTCATCTTATTTTATATACATCTGCTTGACATAATTATCAAACCTTTACCAAAGATGATTCTAGGTGCGAGGCAACACCTGCAGATAAGGCCCTTATGATCTCTTCCAACTCTATGATTCCAATAGATTCCACATGTCAGCTTGTTTGTTGTTGGGCACCTTCAAGTCATTTCCAACTTATGGTAATCCTAAAATGAATCTATGATGGGGTTATCTTGGCAAGATTTGTTCAGAGCAGATTTGCCATTCTGTTCTTCTTAAGGCTGAGAGAGTGTGAGTTGCCCAAGGTCATCCAGTGGATTTTCCATGGCTGAGCTGGGATTGAACTCTGGTCTCCCAGAGCCCTAGTCTGAAACCACTACTCAAACTGACTATCTATGAGTTTATATAACCCTTCACTTTTCATTATATATTTCTGACATGTAGGGAAATGTGATGGAGTTCATGTTTCCTTTGGAACCTTCTAAGCTAAGTTGGATAGATTCAAGATAAGGAAGCTTATTGTTTTGGGAGATCAGCTTTGTGATTCATTTTTCACTGTCTGAATATTTTAACTCACACATTATTCAGCTGGATGACAGAAGGGACCATTTATAAGGGCAGTGTAATTTGGCTGTCAACAAATGTGTAATGAAGAAATGAGAGCACATTGTGTGCATATTTGTCTTGTTCAAAGTAATGGTTGTACAGGATAAAATCCAGATACCCAAAAACAAGGAGGTATTCCTGAAAAAGCAAAAACAAAAAAGCAGGGAATGATTGAAGGAGCAGAAGAATAGAAGATACAGGGTCAGAATCCTGTTGGTATACCTTTGCTGGTATAACTATGCCAACATTCAGTAGAAAAAGAGAGCCAATGTAGTGTAGTGTTCTGAGCATTGGACCTCAACTCTGGAGACCAGGGTTTGAATCCCTGCTCAGCCATGGAAAAGCACTGGGTGACCTTAGGCAAGTCACATTCTCTCAGCCTCATAGGGAGGCAAAGACAAAGCCCCTCCAAACAAGTCTTGCCAAGAAAACCCATGATAGATTCCCTTTAGGGTTGCTGTAAGTGAGGAGAGTTTTGGAAGTACACAACAAGAAGTCAAAAGAAGGATATCATGGCCATTGCAATGGAGAAGCAAGTTAAACAATGGCGAAATAAACTGCTCAAAGCAAATCAATTCAGTGTGCCTTCCTTTGCCACTTCTGAATGACCCTGGAAATGGTGGGACTGCTAAAAATCCACAAAAAGGATTATGTCCACAATGACACTGACTTTGTATTTTGACTTGTTTGGGCTACATACTGGGTTGTATAGTTTTTTTTCTCTTTTGCTTTTGTAACAATGAACTGATCTCTTATACTTTCCTTGCATGTGGGCAGTGAGGCATATTCGTGCAGCTTAGATGGCACAGTGATTGCATGGAACATCAGCACCTTGAAAGTGAACCGCAGATTTCAGCTAGCCTGCGAGACACTAACTGCTATCAGATTTCACAATAACCGACTTTGGTGTTGTAAGTTTTTTTGTATTATTATTATTATTATTATTATTATTATTATTATTATTATTATTATTATTATTATTGTATCCCACTCTTTTTGCAGAACTGGGGACTCAGAGTGGATTCACAATATTAAAAAACAATAAAATAAAAACATATTGTTCCTTTGAAATATTTTTCATTGAGAAAGATATGCTTTAGAATGAAGAAAGCCTTGTCTTCCTTCATTTTGCTTGCTTTTTGAAGGTGGGATCTGTATTTAACCTTGTGCTTTCAGCTGCAGTCTGCTAAAGCTATTAAGCACCTAGTTCATTTCAGTTTAAGTTCAGGGGTGTGTGTTGTGATGTGTGCGTGTTGTAAATCTAAACATGTTAATGTATTTGCCAGAGGCTTTTCTACATAGTGGGAAAAGATATTTCCTGGGCAGCATGAATGTGAGCAAATAAGATTATTTATTTATTTATTGTATTTCTGTATTGTCTCCTAATGAATAAGGGCTCCCAAGTTAATAAGCAAATAAAAACCAATTAAAAACAATACAAAGATAAAATATTTTTAAAACATTAAAATACTCTTTAAAAACTCCTAAGAGTGATCTGAAAACAATCATACTTTCTAGTTTTGAAACAGTTAAAACAACAGTTTCAAATATTGAATGCCATGTGGTGCAGCACTGTTTTGGCTGCCTACTGGAAGCTTAGAAGAGATAGGGTCAACCTAACTACCTTGGGGATGGAGTGCCAGAGTTGAGGCATTGCTACAGAAAAAGCCCTCTTATGTCTACCTACCAACCTAACTTCACAGGGCATTGGGGCACATAACAGGGGCCTCTTCTGAAGATCGCAGATTTCTGGCAGGCTCATAAAGGAGGAGATAGTCCTTCAGTTACTATGGCCCTAATCATTAGGGTTTTGTAGGTCAACACAAGCATTTCAAATTGTGCTCAGAAGCAAAGTGGAAGCCAGTGCAGTTCTTGTTGGACAGGTGTAATATGGCCTCTAAAATGTACACCTGACACCAGTCTGGTTGCTGCATTTTGCATTCTGAACACTTCTGAATGCTTCAAAGGCAGCACCATGTAGAACACATTACTGCAGTCTAGTTAAGAGGTAACTAAGGCATGAACCACTTCTGCCAAATCTGCCTTCCCCAAGAAAGTGTGCAGCTGGCCCACCAGTCTAACCTGGGCAAAAGCACTCCTGGCTTTCCTGGAGCAGTGCTGGGCTCAAGAACATCCCCAAGCTACAAACCTGATCTTTCACATGGAGTGCAACCTTACCCAGAACAGGCTGTGAACCCACTTCTGGGTTGGTTTTCCTACTGACCAGCAGCACTTTTGTCTTGTCTGTTCACCTACATCCAGTCCTTTACTGTATCCAGATAATGATTCAGTGCTACCACACCCTCCTTTGCATCAGTCATAAAGGAGAGATAGAGCATACTGATGATAGTGAAGCCCAAAGCTCTGAGTGACCTCTCTTAGTGGCTTCACTAAGGTTGCCAGGGGTAGGCAACCTGTGGGCCGCGGGCCGGATGTGGCCCGGCAAGGCCTTGGGACCGGCCCCAGCCCGGTCCTGCCGTTGATTGCCACTGGAGCCTTTGGCCTATCAGGAGGAGGCGGACAAGGGGGGGCAAGCGGCAGGCAAGGGGAGCAAGCGGCGGGCAAGGGGGGCAATTGTCTATAGAAGCCTCCAAAACATGCATTTATATTAACATTTTTTTAAAAATCAGCAAATTTTTTAGCGTGTCCTCCACATTTTTTTAAAAGTGTCCTCCATTTGAAATTGTTGTCCTACATTTGTCCCAGTTTATTTATTTATTTAATTCTTTTTTAAAAAATTAATTATTTATTTTTTGGCTTCGGCCCCCCAGTTGTCTGAGGGACAGCAACCCGGCCCCCGGCTCAAAAAGGTTGCCTACCCCTGATGGAGACATTGAAAAACATTGGGGGCAGTATTGAACCTGGCGGAACCCCACAGGTTAATGGCCAAAAGGCTGAACAAAAGTCCCCCAGCACCATCCTCTGGGAACATTCAGCCAAGAAAGATTGGAACCACTGCAAAGCCGTGCCTCCAAGTCTCATAGCAGCCAGATGACCTAGAAGGATAACATGGTTGATGGTATCAAATGCCACTGAAAGATCCAGGAGGACCAACAGGGATGCACTTCCCCTGCCTAAATCCTGGTGTAGATCACCCACCTGTGTGATTTCTGTCCCGTAACCAGGCCTGAACCCATATTAGAATGGATCAAGACAATCTGTTTAGTCCAAGAAAGCCTGGATTGGTGTTGCCACCACTTGCTCTAAGACTTTATGTAGAAAGGGACAATTAGAGACTGGTTGATAGTTACCAAGGAAAGTAGCTACCAGTGAAGTTTTTTTCAACAAAGTTCTTACAAATGCTTCTTTTAGAGAGGTAGCAACATAGCTCTCTTTCAAAGAAGCATTTACAAACTCTACCACCCAATTGGCCAGTCCTCTGGCTGTTTTAACTAGCCAGGATTGGCATGGGTCTATTAAACAAGTGGTTGGCCTTACCTCTCCAAGCAACTTATTTGCATACTCATGTTGAACAAACTGAAACTCATCCATCAAAACCAGACAAGCATGCACCTCAGTTACCTCCCCAGACTCTACCTCAATGTGGAGACTATGAGAATGAATCCAAGCAATTTTCTCCATAAAGTATTTAGCAAATTCATCACAGTGCTTTTCTGGGAACTCCTCATCACCATTCAAGATCTAGGATGTATTAGCCCTTTAACTACCTTCAAAAGAAACTGAAGAGTGAAGTAGTGCCCCCACAAAATATTCTGCATGTTTTCACTGTTCTTCAGGAACAATTTATTCCCTTTATATTGCACCATATATGCTGAAATTAGAAAAAGGTTTTATATGTGCATCTCATGTATACCTGTACAGTTTTGATTTTGATAAGGTGACTTAATTTCTTTGGAGGTATAGGAAACTGCATCCTTGTTGTCACAACAAATGGGTTTATTCGTCAGAAGGTAAAAATGGAAGACAACCTAAGAGATCTGCCTCTGTCCTTGCTCTGTTTCCAGTTATTCCCTGAGGTACTTTATAATAATTTGTAATTTTAAATGAACTGTTGCAATTTTAATCTGAAACATTGCAAAGAATTTTCTGTATTAAATGAAGGTGTTCCTACCTTTTCCTTATCTTTTACTTTAGAAGGATCAAATGTGGGCCTCCTGTTCAGGTAGTAATGAACTGTATATCTGGAATATGACTGATCTCTCCACACCTTCTCAAAAGATAAGCTTACAAGACTGCTCAGAGATCACCTGCATGATGAAAGTGAAAAACCAGGTAAACCAAACACACAGGAAAGTTTTCTGCTGTCTTACTCAGTAAGTAACTGAAGGGTACATAGATCTGTATCCAATACTCTGAAAGGGATCCATGGGGCATCTTGGTTTACCCACCCACTCCTTTTTTAAAACCCCAAGGTAGGGATGAAAAGTATAAAGATGAAAAGGGGAATCATTCTCAAGCCTCATATTGTTTTTCTCCTCAGTCTTCAAATAGAGCCAGTGTGGTGTAGTGGTCTGAATGCTGGACAATGACTCTGGAGATCAGGGTGCAAGTCCCCACTCAGCCATTGAAGTCCACTGGGTGACCTTGGGCAAATCTTACTCCCTTGGCCTCAGAGGAAGGCAAAGACAACCCCCCCCCCCCAAACAAATCTTGCCATGCAAGATTGCCCCATGATAGATTTGCCCTAGTGGCTTGAAAGGCATTCAACACCACCCTCGAATAGACACAAACACTAGTCCCCACCCCTAGTCAGTGACTTCTTGTTCTCGCAAGGTAAAAGGTTGGAGGACAACTGAGTGAGAGCAATTGTTGTGGGTTGTCAATCGCTGGTATGTAATGATGATGTCTGCATTGACAAGGAGCATCTATCAGAATGCATGGTGAGAGCTATCCTCTTCACTTGGCTTCCTCTCCCCATGTCCCAAATCCAGAGGTTGGAGCTGGGCTGATCATGGAAAGGTGGAGCCTGTACAATCCTTGGCTCCCTTTGCAAAGTTGTGGGGGGGTGGCGTCCAGAGAGGACCATGTAAGGCTATAGCCTCTGGAACCCATGTTTGGTTCCTTCACTCCAAGTCAGACAAGAAGAATGTGGATGTTAATGGGGATAAAACGATTAAATTATTTGTTCCTCCCTGTGGTATAGTTTGAAGTTTTCCTGTTTGGAAAAAAAAAGAAGCCTTCTCAAAAAACTGTGTGCTGAAACATGTGTCTTCTGTGAGAGCATCTCACTGAAACAGCAGAATATATAGGAGGACATTGGATATGCATTGTCCAAGGCTATTCTTGATCAGTTTCTAGAAGGACCTACCATTTCTTGCTCCTGAAGCACTGGGCGTTCGTAATCAAAATAATAAATGTTCTGTTCATCACCAGTTCAAGGTTTTGCACCTCTCTCTTCTTAAAGCCTTCTGTTACCTTGAATATGTATTAATATATGTTGTATGCATAGAGTGCCTTGCAGAACTATTCACACACACACCCAACATTCTTTTCCACATTTCATTGTGTTATACAAGCTGGAACTGAAACTGATTTAACCAGCATTATTAGCACTTGGATATTAGTTTTATTGAGGCACAAAAGTTAAATAAAACCAAAGCAGTATCTTTAGCAACCGTTCCAGTTGTGAGTCATCTTGGGCTAAATTTCTGACAGCTTGTCCTGCAGTTTTTGCTCATTCTTGGCAAAATTGCTCCAGCTCTGGCAGGTTGGATGGGGGCCTTTGGCAAACAGTCACTTGTAAGTTTTTTAAGTTTCGATCAGATTGCTGTTTATGCTTTGACTGGGCCATTCTGAGATAGTTCAGGATCTTGTTTTTAAACTACTTTGGCTGTATGTACAGAGTTATTGCCCTGACGGGTGGTGGATCTCTGCCCTAGCCTCAGGTCCCTGTATTTGGCTACATCTGTCCTGCCCTCTGTTCTGAGCAGTATTCCAATCTCTGATGAGGAAAACATTCCTACAATGTGATGCTGCCACTACCATGCTTCATCACTGGGAAGGTGTTCTCTGGGCAGGGATTGCCCAGATTCAGACATTGGTTTTCTGGCAAGAGCCAACAGCTCAAAAGTTCTCATCTCACAAGAGGAGAGTTAGAGAAAGAGGGGGAAAAATAGAGTGGTTTTCCTACTTACAATTAGAACAAAGAATTAATATTGATCTGAACATTGAAGGAGTAGAAAAATCTGAAAACGAATTAGTCAAAATAATGTTAGATAATGAAAGGAAAATGATAAAAAGATTCTATGACATACTGTTGGAAAGAGAGCTAGAACAGGAGAGAATGATTAAATGGAGCCAATTATTTAAATATCCAATTGAGTTTGAAGATTGGGAAAAATCATGGACTAACACAAATAAATTCACACTAGCTCAAAATTTGAAAGAAAATTACTATGAAATGTTCTACATGTGGCACCTGACCCCAGCAAAAATGGCTAATATATACAAAAATAGTAACAGAAAATGCTGGAAATGTGAAAGTAAAGATGGTACCTATTTCTACTTATGGTGGGAATGTAAAAGAGCTAAGACCTTTTGGAAGAACATACATTTAATTATCAGTGAAATAATACAGACATAATTCCCAGTGAAACCTGAAATGTATTTATTAAACATTACATCCATATTAGACAGATCAATACAAAAAAACAAAACAAAACATTTAAGACTGATTCTCTATATGGTAACATTGGGAAGAATAATTTATGCCCCAAAATGGAAGTCACAGTCAGAACCCACGACAGAAGAATGGATGCAGAAATTGCTAGACCTAAGAGAGTTAGAATATCAAGAAAGATAAAGGAAGAAGATAGCATTAATATAGAGGATGAGTGAGATATGATACTGAAGTATTGGGAAAAAAATCTAGAAAAACAAGCAGAGTAAGATCAAGTAGTGACAAATTAAAATGCATAGACTAAATCAATTCAGAATTTGAAACGTTGTAACGTGAACGATAGAAGGGGGGGGGAAGTACGGTTGCAAGAAAGCACAAGATCCAAACAATGGTAGAAAACAAGTACCGTAAGAGTAGCGAATTTAGGAAGCGAGTGATGCTCGCTACATACTAAACGGAATAATTTTGATTTATGTTTTTCCAGTGGTAATTTTGGTAATTCTGGATAGCTATGATTTGTTGAAATACAACCGTGGAAAAAAATGATGAAATTGAAATTGAAATTGTATAATGTATAATGCTTATGTCATATTTTAATATCAATAAGGGAATAATAATAATAAAAAAGTTCTCATCTCACCAGAGAACCTTTTCCTACATGTTTGCTATGTTTCCCACATGCCTTTTAGAAAAGCTCTAACAAGATTTGAGATTAATTGTTTTAGCAATGGCTGACTTCATGCCACTATTCTATAAAGAGTGGAACTATTCCAAAACTATCCCAGGTGAAAAATTATTCCATGGACAGATTTTTCCACTTGAACTGCAGATCTTCAGAAATACCATTGGCCACCTGTTTGCTTTTCTGACTATTAACCTTGTTACCTGGTCGTGGCATTTTGGCATATAGCCTTCTGTAAGCAGAGTTGTGTTTGAGCCACATTCTTTCAGTTTTGTAAGAAAAAGAAGATGCCAACCAGAGATGCTGGCGAAACGTCAGATACAAACTCTTCTAGAACACGGCCACATAGCCCGAAAAACCCACAAAAAACCTACTTTGATAGATTTTTTAATCTTCATGATTCTGTTTGTATAGCCACACTCTTCCAGAAACAGGGGCATTTGGAGATGTGGCACCAGGATTCCACAAAAGGAGACTGCCGTTAGTGACTTTTGGAGGCAGCTGGTTTTGCAGCAGAGCTTATTTAGGCAAGTCCTGTCTTGTAAGCCGCCTTGATCATGCAATTGGAAAGGCGGGATATAAATAAAAATTATTATATTATTATTATTATTATTAAGTCACAGCAAAGGTGGCAGAGAGCTATGCAACTAATACCATTTTTGTTGTTTATATAACATTCGTGCTACAAAAATGTTTTGAATCTTCAGTGTTGAGTATCTGGTGTATATCAAATAGTATAATGTTAATTGGGACAAGTATTTCTTCAAGGCACTGTATTAATAATAATAATAATATACAATTAATTAGTTTATTAATTAATATCAACATGTGCATATATAATAATGTGTATTAATATATTATTATTAGCCTAGTAATATGTTAAAAATAAGTTTTTGTTTGCTTAAAAGTTCAGTACAAACATTCAAGCATTTTAAAGGATAGTTTTGTCTTTCAGTTGTGGGTTGGCGGCAAAGGACTTTCCCAAGGAAAAATCAAAGGAAAAATCTATGTGATTGATGCAGAAACGAAAAAGGTGGAAAAAGAATTGGTTGGACACCTTGATGCAGTGAAGGCCCTGTGCTCTGCAGAGGATAGATACGTTCTTAGTGGCTCTGGAAAGGAGGAAGGGAAGATAGCAATCTGGAAGGCTGAATAATGTTTGGAGGTTTAGTTTGTATATTGCAAATTTAAAAGCTGGATCTAAGAATGAGGTTTCTGTTAGTGGTTCTGCATATTTTTTCCTTCAGTGTTAACTTATTAGATCACTTTTAAGAGTAATAATATTATTTTTGGGGAGGCAGTGATGACCATGAAGTATGCATTGAAGAAGAATGCTGAAAATATAACAGGAAATCACTGAGTAACTTGATAGGAAATTATAAATGTCATTGGAAGGTGTTATTTCATGCCTTGCAGAGTCAGTGGCTCACCTTGCTTAGACGGCATGGTCTGCTCCAATAATTAAATTACTGTGCTTCCTGGAAGATTAATTTCTAGGTAAGAGTACAATTCATTTGGCTGTATTTGTTAAATTTCTGTTGTTTAATTGTATTCATATGATCAGCATTGTCTTTAGACCTGATGAGTTCCTTTAAATCAGGTAGCTTAAGTTGACACAGAATTGGCTTCCAGAGCCTACTCTTGTTGCCTTGATCCCAAGCCTCATATGTGCTCCACTTGGCACCTGGAATTTCTTGATTCAGCGCAAACAAGGCAGCCGTTATAAGTGCAGTGGAGCCCTCTCTTAAAATGGTGCTACATTCTCAAGACCTTTCCATTAGTACTGGCACAATTAAACAATTCCCCTTTCGAGGACTGTGGTTATTCAGTGTTCAAAAGAAGGCTGCTAAATGTAAATGTAGAACAGATGTGCCCACAGGACTCTAGAAACATGACTACTATATTACGTGATCAACATATTCCAGGTAATTGAGAGGAATTTATCCCAGAAAAAGTGCTTCCATCCTCTCCCCTCATAACGCTAGTCTATCCTGTCTTTTAAGTGCTGTTACGTAGTACATACTTTATGTTATGTTCTCAAACACTCAGAGCCAGCATGGCCATAGTGGTTTGGGTGTTGGACTATGACTGGAGACCAGGGTTCGATTCCCAGCTTGTCCATGTAACCCACTGGGTGGCCTTGGGCAAGCCACACTCTCTCAGCCTCAGGGGAAGGCAATGGCAAACCTCCTCTGAACAAATCTTGCCAGGAAACCCTCATGATAGGTTTGCCTTATGGGTACTGTAAGTCGGAAATGACTTGAAGGCATGCAAACACTCAAGCACTCATATAATGCCAAGAGGTAGCAAGTGGTACCTTGCCATTTTTTTTGCTTTGGTCCTTATTTTCTTCCAACATACATGCTTACAAATGAAGTCCTACATGAAATCTGTTGCTGAAATTTGAATTAATTCTTCCTTATCCTCTTTGAAAATATATATATATTGTTATTATGGTCAGAGGAAAGCTTTTGCTGGCCCTAGTTGTGTCATATTGGGATAAGGTGCTGAATAGTACTACAATGTAATGTAGCTGTAGAAAATATATTGGCTGTTTGGAACAATTTGATATTTACAACCATTGGCTAATAAGATGGAAGTCATATGTCGTCTTTCTTTTTCTTTTGTTAATTTGTACATTGTTAGTTTGTGTAGTTTATGGGAGTAGTTATAAATTTGTAGATTGGATGTATTTTTTTAGTTTCACCTTATATATGGTTTTATATTATCAACTTTTATGTATTCAGCAGAAACGGTTATGATTTTGTATTTTTTGTGTAAAATAGAACTTTAGTCTTTTAATAAAACCTTGCTACTTGAGAAAAAAGCTGAAGCTAGTCTTTGTTTTTCTTAACTGTTTGAATTAAATTCAAAATGAGATTATGTTCTGAATCTATCCTTTTAACGTTTTCTTTCCATGTAGCGTCTTGAAAATGAAGTTGAGAAGAGACCTAATCCAAATTTTAATGGTTCTCTAATCTATAATATCTGTACTAGTAAATGTGTGGAAAGAAGGGCTGCGCTGCATGACTTCAAACATTAACAATGACAGACCGCTGCCAACTCTCCCTCCCAGTTTTCCAGCTGCTTTTACAATGTTCCAGTTTTTCCTCTCTTCCTGGTTTTTTCCTTTCGCCTCAACTTGCTTCAGTTGCTTCACAGTGAATTCAAAGTATAAAAGGAGTTTTCAATTTACTCAGCAAGGGGAGAGGAGGCTGGAGTTGGGGCAGGTAGAGCTTTGCCACTCCCAGTAGACCCAGGCAAAAGTGAACTTCTGCAGCTGGTCCTGCTTTGTGTGTTTGTCCTCATTAATACCTTTTGCCATGTTGACCACAGTCTGATGTTGCTTGGTCACATGTTACAGTTTCCATCTGTGAAATGCTGGAGGATATGCAATGGCAGTTGCCCCATTTGAGTTTTCAGTGGGAGAAGATGCATACTGTGGGAAAGCTAAAAACATCCACAGCTTGGCTGTGCCTTGGCAATCCCCTGAATATGTTTTTTTGGGCACCTTCCCATCCATCGCAGCATAGTGGCTGAGAAAGAAGGAAGGAGTGGGAGAGCAGTCTTTCACTGATCAATGCTCTGCCAGCCCTGCTGTGATGGAACTACCTTTCTAGCATAAGGCGCAGTCTTCCATTGGAAGCAGCTTTGTAGGTTTTGGAACCACAAATGACACTAAGAAAGCTAGAAAGCTAGATGCAATTTGTTGTTGTTTGCGGTCCTTGAGTTTACCTTAACCCATGGCAACCCTGTGGATCAGTGGTTCTCAACTTTCCTAATGCCGTGACCCTTTAATTCAGTTCCTCATGTTGTGGTGACCACTAACCATACAATTATTTTCATTGCCATATGCAAGTATGTGTTTTCCGATGGTCTTAGGCGACCCCTGTGTAAGGGTTGTTTGACCCCCAAAGGGGTCCCGACCCACAGGTTGGGAACCACTGCTGTGGATAGACATCTCTGAGCCCACCATATTCTTCATTGCTCTGCTTAGATCTCGTAGATTCAGACCTGTGCCCTCCCTGATCGAATCTGTCCATCTAGTATGCAGTCTTCTTCTCTTCCTGTTGCCTTTTATCTTTTTAAAAAATAAAATCAATATCTTTTCCAGCAAATCCTGCCATCTTTGGCCAAAGTATGACAGCTTCAATTTGATCATCTTGGCTTCCATGGAGAGTTCAAGCTTGATCTGTATGTTTCTCTAAATGTGCAAAAATTACACATGGAAGTACAGTATCTGGGTGGGCTTCCCTGTGAATAGTAGTTTCATTTACCTATGGCTTAGAAAAGTGTGTGGTGCTGGTGAAATAATAGGGTGTTTCATTTGTCCCCTGGGCCTTTTCCCATCACATTATCAAAGGGCTCTGGTTCCCCTTTAACTGCCTTGGCAACATCCCATGAAATTCTGGAAACAGCAGCTTTAGGAGGTGCACTTAGAATTCTCAGCCCGAGAGTTTTAGTGCATCACCAAACTACAAACCTGAGGATTCTCTAGGATTGAGTTAAAATGGAATCATAACACTATAATTGTGTAATCAATGCTTTCCAATTCATAGAATCATAGAGTTGGAAGAGACCGCAAGGGCCATCCAGTCCAACCCCATTCTGCCATGCAGGAAATCTAAATCGAAGCATCTCTGACAGGTGGTCATCCAGCCTCTGTTTAAGGACCTCAAAGGAAGGAGACTCCACTACACTCTGAGGGAGTTTGTTCTGCTGTCGAACAGCCCTTACTGTAAGGAAGCTCCTCCTAATGTTGAAGTGGAATCTTTGTTCCTGGAGCTTGCATCCATTGCTCCGGGTCCTAGTCTCTGGAGCAGCAGAAAACAAGTTTGCTCCATGCTCAATGTGACACCCCTTCAAATACTTAAATAGGGCTATCATATCACCTCTTAACCTTCTCTTCTCCAGGCTAAGGATACCCAGCTCCCTAAGTCTTTCCTCGTAAGGCGTGGTTTCCAGACCCTTCACCATTTTAGTCGCCTTTCTCTGGACACGCTCCAGTTTCTCAACATCCTTTTTGAATTGTGGTGCCCAGAACTGGACACATTAATTCGGTAAATTTAAAAGGGCCAGGACCAAATGAAGCACCTTATATAATCACATTGCCCAGACTGTAACCAAAATATAGACATGAGCTTTAAATTAAGATTTGAAATTCAAAATGTCCTTCTTGTTAACAGCAGGGGGTGCAATTGCTTTACCAGAGAACACTGGCCAGAATCCTGTAGTGAACTACACTTTTTCCCAAGGTCCTGCAAACAGTGGCAAGAGAAGGTAGATGGGTGCCAAGATCCTACATCAGAATTGCACAGCATATAGCTCCACATCAGGAATTATAGTGAGGCCAGAATTAGGTTAGGGGCATATGCATGCATAACTTTCTCTTGCACATGAAGATGTGTTTTTGGGTGCTGTGGGAGATTATTCCCTCCTTCCCTTCCTCTGCAGGGTCCAAAGCCTGCCCATTGACTTAAGGTAAAACTCCTAAAGCCACCTGGCAAGGTCCTCCCTCCACCCAAACTGCCACTGCCCTGGCCTTGGAGGGAGAAAAGAAAAGGTGGCATCTGCTGGACTGAATTCCCTCTTCTACTGCCATCCCCTTTTCCTCATGTGTCTGATTTAGATTGTAAGCCTGAGGGCAGGAAACTGTCAGTTCATAATGTATAAACCAGTGTGGCTTGAGCATTGGACTACAAGTCTGGAGCCTAAGGTTCAAATCCCCACTCGGCCATGGAACCCCCCAGGTGACCTTAGACAAGTGATACGCCCTTTGCTTCAGAGGATGGCAATGGCAACCCCGTTCTGAAGAAACCTGCTAAGAAAACATTATGCTGTAGGGTCATCATAAGTCAGAAATTACTTGAAGGCACGCAACATCACGAAGCCGCTGTGAGAGCCTTTATGGCAGAAGGGCGGGGTATAAATTCACTATAAATTCATCACTTTGTGGTGAACAGGCAGGATCAGAGGCAGGGACTTGTGGCATATAAGCCAGATGATAAACCATTACAGCAGTGCTGAGATCTGTGGGTCTGCCAGGGGTCTCAGTGCTTGTGGCGTCATTGTGCATCTTGCTACAGGAAGGTCGCCATCCTGGTTGTTATGAAGCACAGAGTGGCCACGTGGGGCAGGTTCAAGGCTTTTACAGTAGATTTTGGGGGTAGAGTATATGGCTCAATGTGTCACCACATGCAGATATGCTATGCTGGGGGGATGTTGGGTTGAGGCCCACATACACTGGATAGCAACATTGTAGGTGAGGTTAAATGTTCATTAAAAGGTTCTCTCTCTGTATATGTGTTTTTGAATGCCAAGCTCTAATTAATTTTGATTAGCACATAATTCATAAGGATTAATGGCATCACTAGGGGCTGTCCCAAGGTTCTCAGGGCCTGCGATGATCCCGAATTGGCAACGCGACCTGCCAGGCCTTTGCAGGTTCCTCGACAGGGAGCTCATCTGAAGATACTGCCTTGTGATAAAGCAAGACCGTTTTGCTGAGCAGCATTTCAAAGAGAGAAAGCTCTCTCCACTGCAGCCGTCCCCACCTTGTGGTCTCCAGATACTTTGGACTACAACTCTCAGAACTCCTGGCCATTTGCTGATGGGACTGATGGGAACTGAAGTCCAAATATCTGGAGGATGGTAAATGTTGGAAAACATGGGTAGAGTCAGTGTGGTGTAGTGGTTTGAGTGTTGGACTAACACTCTGGAGACCACTCAGCCATGGAAACCCACTGGATGACCTTGGTGAAGTCACACTCTCTCAGCCTCAGAGGAAGGCAAAGACAACTCCCCTTTGAAGAAACCTTGGTAAGATAACCCCATGATATGTTTGTTTTTGGGTTGCCATAAATGGGAAATGAGTTGAGGGCATGCAAGAAAAACAAAATGCTTGCTTTTTCTTCTTGCTTCTCCTCCTCCTGAACTAACTGCAGTAATGAAATTCACTTAAGCACTACAAAAGTCAGACCTTCTGCTCTTCCACTTAGCAACCTCTGTCTCTTGCTTAGACATCTTTCTATTTATTTTATTTTGAGTGGCACTTTCACTTCCCTGAAAACACTCTCTCTTGCCCTACAGGACTGTTTTTGTTAACATCTCTCCCTCCAAAGCGAGGAGGTCATCTGCCAAACCTGGCCCAGGCTTGAAGTACCAGCAAGAGCAACAGCGTTTGTCCTTGCTACACAAAATGTGTATAAATTCTCGGAAGCAGACTCAGCCACTGCCAGGCAGCAGAAAAAGACACACTTTCCTACCTTTGTGCTCACAGAGGAAAAAGCTCTTGGGAAAGAAATCTGAGTAACAGAGGTGTTGATTGTAGCCTGTCTTGCACTTAAAAGGACACGCAAGGAGGAGGAAAAGCTGTGCATGTGTGCGTATGTGTGGGAAAACTAGAAAGAGACCTGTGCTCCCATATTGTGCTGCTCCCTGCTGCAACTACAGTGGGCCCTTGGTATCAGCCGAGGTGAAATTTGAACCACATGAAATTTAATCTATCACTAAGTCTCTCTCTACCATTGTGTTTAATAATAATAATAATAATAATAATAATAATAATAATAATAAAAATACAGTTTATTTATAGACCGCTTTTTCAAAATAGATCAAAGCGGTGTACAACAGAACAAAACAAATCAATTCAAAATAAAACATAACATATTACAATCATAATCAAATGATAAAACTACTAAAATTACAATTAAAAACTATTAAAACCATACAACTATTAAAACCCAATACGAACTAGCTGGATAAAACAATGTGCATATCGAGGGAAAACAATATCAGGATACATGGGGGAAAGCTTGTTGAAAAAGAAAAGTCTTGAGTTTTTTTCTAAAAAGGTCTAGGGAGGTGACGGAACGGAGCTCGTTGGGGAGGGTGTTCCAAATCTGCGGGGCTGAGATGGAGGTTGATGCATATCTTGTCTTGGAGGCCCTCAACAAATGCTTCCTGAGCGACCTGAGTGTGCGGGGTGGATTGTACGGGGAGAGGCGGTCCTCCAAGTACCCTGGGCCCAAGCCATTTAGGGCTTTATAGGTAATAACCAACACCTTGTATTGTGCTCGGAAGCGAATGGGCAGCCAGTGTAGATCTTGCAGAATTGGTGTTATATAGTTAGCCCTGGAACATCCAGTGACCAGCCTTGCTGCCATAATCTGTACTAATTGAAGCTTCTGGGTTTGGTACAAGGGTTGCCCCACGTAGAGAGCATTACAGAAATCCAACCGAGAGGTTACCAGAGCATGTACCACTGTTTCAAAGTCCCTCTGGCCTAGGTAGGGTCGCAGCTGGTGTATCAACCGAAGCTGATAACAGGCGCTTCTGACCGTCGCATCCACCTGAGAAGTCAGGTGGAGTGACGAGTCCAAAAACACCCCCAGACTGCAAACTGAGTCCTTCAGGGGGAGCGTGACCCCATTCAGGACAGGTGGACAAATTTCCTTTCCTGGGCCAGAAGAACCTATCACAAGTACTTCCGTTTTCTCTGGATTCAGACTGAGTCTGTTTTCCTTCATCCAGCCCATTACTGATTCCAAGCAGGCATTTAGAGGAGAGATGTCATCCCTAGTCACTGCATCAGTCGGAGACACAGAGAAGCATACTGTATTTGGGTGTCATCAGCGTACTGATAACACCGCGCCCTGTGTCTCCGGATGATCTCTCCCAGCAGTTTCATGTAAAGCATGGGGGACAGAATAGCTCCTTGAAGGACACCAGATGTAAGTGCCCTCTTATCGGAACAAACGTCCCCCAGCTGCACCATCTGGAATCTACCCAAGAAGTAGGAACGGAACCACTGGAGTGCAGTGCCCCTGATACCCAACTCCCTCAGGCGTTCCAGAAGGATACCATGGTCAATGGTATTGAAAGCCGCTGAGATGTCCAAAAGACACACTTTCCTATCGTTCAGTGATTCAATTCTTGTTTTTGAAAGGGAAAACGCGCAGCGAAATCAAAGAGCGCTTGGATGCTGTGTACAGTGACTCTTCTCCTTCGATGGCGACCATCAAGAATTGGTTCAATGAGTTTGTTCATGGCCGCACGTCGTTTTTGATGAGCCACGCCCAGGTGCCTCAAAAACGGCTACTACGGAGAAAAACGTAAAAAAAATCCATGATCTCGTGTTGGAAGACCGCCAATTGAAGGTTCGTGAGATAGCTGAGACTGTAGGCATCGCAGAAGGAACGGTGCATCATATTTTACACGAAGAACTGGGCATGAGAAAGCTGTCGGCGCGATGGGTGCTATTCCACCACGACAATGCGCCGGCTCACACCTCCGCAGTCATGTCCAAATTGGTTGAATTGGGCTATGAATTGCTGCCCC
Source organism: Sceloporus undulatus (assembly GCF_019175285.1). Classification (NCBI taxonomy): domain Eukaryota; kingdom Metazoa; phylum Chordata; class Lepidosauria; order Squamata; family Phrynosomatidae; genus Sceloporus; species Sceloporus undulatus. The sequence continues at coordinate 244,306,338 of NC_056525.1, forward strand.
ATCCACCGTATTTTCCAGATTTGGCCCCCTGTGGCTTCTTTTTGTTTCCAAACCTGAAAAAGTCACTCGATTTGGGTCGAATGAGGAGATCATTGCCGCCACGGAGACCTATTTTGCAGACCTTGGGAAAACGTATTTTTCAGACGGGTTGAAAAAGTTGGAGCATCCCTGGGCCAAGTGTATCGAGCTAAAAGGAGACTATGTTGAAAAATAAATTGCCACTTTTCCAAAAATTTCGTTTTTCTTTTGTAGGCTAAGTATTTATTGAATGACCCTCATAAAATGCTCTAATTTATAAAATAGGGGTTAGTTGAAGGGAAGTACCAGAATTCATCTTGGGAGTCATTGAGCAGCCTTAACCGTAACATGCCTTGACTGCCAATTGTCATGGGAAGGCCAAAGTATGCCATCTTGAGGATGTTAACACTCAAGGAACATGTTAATACAAATACTTCTATAATGCATTGTAAGTAGTGGTGGATAAACAGTATGCCCTATATATTTGGGGCTTTTGAAACGAATGTTTTGGCTGAGAAAAGTCTCACTGCTTTCTCTAGTTTTCAGTGTAAAATCTTGAAGAATGTCTTCTTCCCATCAAGGTGAATTTGAGCCTGCTCTCTTCTTCCTTTTAATTACCGATACAATTAATACAGTCAGCCCTCCTTATCCACAGATTTTTCTTCTCCACGGATTCAAGCATCCATATTTTGAAAATATTTTTAAAATGTAGACACTCCACCAAATAAACCTTGATTTTACCATTTTATACAAGGGGCACCATTTTACTGTGCCATTGTATTTTATGGGACTTGAGTATCCATGAATTTTGGTATCCATGGGGAGTCCTGAAACCAAACCCCAGTGGATACCAAGAGCCCACTGTATGTCTGTGTATGTGGAGGAAGAATGGTGGATAATGTGATTACTATATTCTTCAGGAAGTTATTATGGCAGTAGGCAATAGGCAAAAACTAGCACAAAACCTAGGGAGCTGTGAGGATAAAATGTTATAAAGCTGGAAAGGTAGAGAGAATGTGGTCAGCCACAGCCTGCTGGAGTAAAAATCTTCCCAAATCTGGGCCTTGTCTACATTGGCCTAAATACTCTGGGCTGCTCCCAGATTATTCTTTCCCTGGAGCTGCACTGGATCCCCCCTCCCCAATCTCTGCACTCCGCAGCAACACCGGGCAGCTATCCACACATGCAATTGGCATGAATTGCTCCCTCTGAGGTCAGAAACGAGGTACCCAGCATCGAACATAAGGCCATAAATAAAATGGTGATGATCACATGGCTGGGCACCTACTTGCAACCTCATGAGGGAGCAACTCATGCCAGTGGCATCAGGTTGCACAGTGGAAACACATGTGTAAACAGCTGCCTGGCATTGCTACAGAATGTGCTGGATTTTCCTGGAAAATCCGGTGCAAAAGGTGAGGATTTTTTAAAAACAACTTATTTTGGCAGAGACAGGGCAGATTTGTTGTGGAATTGGCCTTCATTTGCAAAGACAGTCCACACTTGAACCAGTGATTTGGCCCTGTGTTGTGTAGACAGTTGTGGTAAGGGCTCAGGGAAACTAGTTTAATTGACCCATGTAGACCTGGTGTCCTCCAGATGGGTTGAACACTAAGTTGGGGAAGGTTGGAACAGACAGACCAACAGCCTGAAACTGGATAAAACATACATTTGTATGTACTAACATTATGAGCATTCCATGCAAGAAGCACTGCACCGTTTTTCTCATGTCCACAAACTCAAGAACCCAATCCACCAGTTTATACTGAAATATTTATTAAGATTGAACTGTAGAACAATGGATTGAACACATGAAAAATGTGAAATAGTGGTTTTTGTTTTTATCTCTACATTCAGCCATTTCTATCCATAAATGGAAAAAAGAATTATACAAACAGACCAAAAGTGCAGAACAGTTAAAACTATTTTGTCATGCAACAAATCTTTACTTAAAAACCAGAAAAGAAAGCTGTGTTGAAATCAAATCCCAGAACATTATGCCATGTAATCCACTCAGACACATTCATCTGTCACATTTCTGTTTTGTTATCCCTTTTTCTTCATTAAACTTGAAACATTATGTGTTTAACACACGCTTATAAACATTGCTAAACTCAGCAAGAGCTAGTATAGTGCCCCAACTTAATAAGTTGATAAAAAAGAAGTTGTCTTATGGCCAGTCCACAATGGAACTAAATATATATATACATATATATTTACTTATACTTTTCATTATGAGATGCCTATATATGCAGCTTTTCAGTAGATGAGGCATTTTAATATTCAGCTGGCCATCTGGCTACCAAGAAGGTTTCAGGTTCATGTTGCAGTAGAAATTAAAGCACAACATTCAATTTGGAACAGTTATACTGATCAAATCATACTACCCTGTAAGATGTTAGATTTATACTGAATAAAAAGCCATGTTTCAAAATTAACACTTAATTCAAGCTAAACAGGGGTACAGCATTTCAATGAGGCTTCTCATTTTCTGAAAAAGCTAGACATTTTGAAATCATCTTGAGATTTGATCAATGCAATGAATTATCTGTTGTCCTGAAGCATGAAGGAATTTGCAATGGGATCCTGAATTCTTTTTTCCCGCAGGGAACATTATTATCTGGGCAGTTATCCCATGAAATGTTTTTTACAGAAAGCTGCCCAGAAAATGAGTCACCCCTATCATGAAACGGAAGCAAACTCTGAATTACCCAGTCCCCAGATAAATTAAGCAAGAAAAGCCCTCAAGACAAATCAGGTACTCATTTGTAACTACAGATCATTCTTTGAGTCATCCTTATATCAGGATTGCAAATCCTAAATAATTTCTTAGCACATGTGTCCTGTTTAGCAAATTTGCTCCACTCAGACAACATGCCCAAGATGAGCCCCTGGACTCTTCAGCCAGGAGGATGTGGTGCAGTATGCGATTTTATGTTCCTACAATTTCCTTACTAGTTGCTGAGGCCTTACATTGAAAGAAAAAGAAACACAAACACACAACAACAGTGGTACAACAAATATGATAGTATAAGGTGCATCTCCAATAACACTTTCATTCTGGATGCAACACAGAAACATAGAACTCTGGGTAGTCCATCTCTCCCTGTAAATGGACTCACTTCTTGTAGCTTAGTGTTCCTTCTAGAAATCACCATTTAGGGCTGCTATGTCTGCAAGTTTAAGAATCCATAGTTAAGAAAAGATCCCCCCCCCCCAAAAAAACAATTTGGTATCCTTTTTTTCTATTTCACAACACAGTCATTGTTTTTCCATTTCTGTGCATTTGGTGTCGGTTACATTTATTTGGCCTATTAACAGAAAAACAAGGATAGCTGTAAATGAATTAAAAGCCAAATCACTTGCCCCCCCACCCATTCCTACAAAAGACACTTCAGGTACTTAAGACATTACATGTGCTTAGCAGGGGAGCCATGCAGGGTTTTATTGTCCTTACGAAGCAACAAACGGTTTCAGCTGGGTGCATCTTGCTAGCAGGTGGCAGAAAACTCTTAAGGAAAGCACAATACCTATGTTGCAATGAAGAGTGATGGCTGCAGTGGAAGGAAGGAGCTTTGGGTCTACCCTCTTTTCCCTTTTCAATAAGGAAAAGGGTTTTCAAGGTTGAATGGCAAAGATACTAAGCTCCCAAATTAAGCTGCGAGCAAGGGACACTGGAGAGTGGCGTCAATGAGGTGGTACCTGCTCCTGATTTCAGTCTAATTTTAAAAGTGCCAAACTCCATCTTTGAAACAGGCTCAGTGACTTGGGAACAAAGTTCAGCATCCTGCAAAACTCCTTGACAGGTTCAGGCTAACAACCAGAGTGGATTTGTCACCCTTCTGGCATAGGAGCTGCCAGCCGCCATTCCCTATGGAAACCCTGAGTTGGGTTTTAGCTACCCCAAAGCGTTTCAGAGTGGAGGTATCCATCAGCCTTAGTTGGTTTCCCAACTAAGAACACGGTTGTGGTACAACAGTGCCGCACTCTCCCTGTCACAACATGAAATGGGGCCTTAAATGGGTGTTAAGACGCCTCTTTTAAAAATGAGGAAAAATGAGTGAAGACAGCTTTTGACCTGCAACAGGATGATCTTCTAAGGTTATGGCTCTCTGTGCAGGCAAAATCAGATGAAGCAATAAAACCAGACAGTACATTTCTGAAATATAGACCTTGACGTTGCAAGTTGGCCATGGTCTTTGTAACCAGGTCTCAGCAGAATGAATTCAAAGGCAAGGGACTGGAATGGGCAGGACAGCTGACCTTTTCCTTGAGCCTAGTCAAAGGCTGGTCCCCTTAAAACCCAACCACATGGGGACCATTCCCCAACTGCATGGGGACCAGATGTTTCTCCATAGAAGCCATAAATGAAGAACATAGAAGCAATCTCTAGCAAAGGATTGGATTCTAACAAATCCAATGATGCAGTGGCCATATTTCAGATCTTTTCAAGGCACCATGGCCAAGAAAGGGCCTCAACGAAAAAGCCCTAATACAAATCCCAATCTTTAACCTTTTTTTTTTTTTTTTTTTTGAGGAGAATCAGGTGCCTCTGTGCCTTGGTTATCACCTTGAACTCTGATCAGTCAGGGAATGATCAGAATATTAGAAAGGCTATTTGGGTAAAAATCCCCATGTGCAAATAAGAACTGATCTCTTAACAACAACGAAAAAGATTATTGCTTGTCTCTCACCAAATCATTTTTAAATGTAGAAGCTTGTCTTAAGTCTGGTTGGATGTTGTCATTAGAAATCCATTTCTTCCATTTTGTTTTAAAAAAAGGAAAGGATAATTCTATTATTTTAAAATATATACAATCCAAGAGATGGAACTTTAGCAGCCAGACACTTGAACTGATTTACAATGTGAAATATTGTTGGAAAGCCAGGCAGCCCAAAGATCTGGTTGATTTCTGAATATGGAAATAGGATATGTGAAAATAAAAATAAATAAATAAAATGTTGCTAAATTTAAAATCAAGGACAATTACTTGTGAGCTAAACAAACTGCTATTCACCTGCCACTGCTTTTCAAAAGTATCTGTGAAAATGAGATATTTACCAGGAGTATATCTACACTGCAATTATAACACTTTAATACCACTTTAACTGCTACTGCTCCATCCTGTGTAGTCCTGGGATTTGTAGTTTAGTGAAAGATCTATTCTATTCTATAGTCCATATCCTCCATGAACTATAGCACTAGAATTTCCTATTAGAAGATTATAAAGACCTCACCAAACTAAAAATCCAACAATTACACAGGTGAGAGAGAGAACAGTTAAAAGTGCTATTCGAATGATCTAAATGTGTAGTATACTTACACAATTACGGAATTGTTTGAGAAGTCTCAAGCCTATCAACTCCATGACAGAGGCAGACATTAAAAAAACAATCTTGGTGCAGTCTGAACTACAATTATGTTCCCAGTTGGGCTGTGAACCTATAACAGCATGCCTAAATTGTTTCTGCAGAATGTACAGGAAGCATCCATGTAATCTTCCTGATATTTCCACCTTCTGAAAGTTAACAGACACTTTCACTGTCCCTAAAATGCCACTTCCAGCAATAGGAAGAGATATTCTGCCAAGAATGCTAAAAGCTGAGAAGGAAACCCTGACAAAACGATGTCCTGAAGTCGACACTTCTGGCAACCCTCTTTTAACAGTAAAGGTACAGGAAGATCAGACAGTTACCAAAACATGACAGTCTCCTGTCTGTGCAAAGTTTACCCCAGGGCTGGTATCCAGGTTTTGGTAGAACTGATACTGACGTTAAAATGGCTGATCCAGCAACTGTCAAACAATGTTCAGGAAGACTGGGGTTACAGGATTCAAAGAAAGATTGGGGCCTCCTGTCTGGATCAACTCTTACCATGGGAAAGGATATGAGTTCTCTGGGCAGGCAAATCTGGGAAAGCCAGCAATTGATTTCTTAATTTTGAACAATCCTGAGTGACAGTGAATTGAGTGAAAAACAGACTTCAAGGAAGAGAAACCCCACAGTGTGAGAAAGGATCAAGCCAGAGGTGGCAACATCTTATTTTTATGTTCACGGAAGCCACTAAACAGGATCCGTTTGGGAAATGGTACCATTTAATGCTTAATGCAGCTATTTTCAATGAATCCATCAGCTTTTCTTTGGTGAAACAAAGGCTGTCTTGCAGTTAGGAGTTGCAAAGACCATTAACCTGTAATGGAGGTGAGAATATTCCTAAATCAAAGATCTTATACAACATCGATTTCTTCACTAGACTGTGTGATCTTTGAAAAACAAGTTTCAAATGAAATGTTCCAAATTTTGAGAGGAAAAAAAACTTGAGTTTTTTTCCTTAGACCATTAAAACATCATTTAAAAAAATCCCTGTACAAAATGAAAATTTATGAAATTCCACTGGTCTATAAAGAAATCCATTCACCTGCGATGGAGGTAAAAATGTAAATTGTGGGTCTGAAAAGCACAGCTAAGGAACAAACAGAAGCTGCTGCCAAACTATCCAAAGAGGCCAGCAAGATGATTATCAGGTTAGCTATGAAAAACATACATATTCTTCTTTTAAGTACAATTCAAGTAATTAAAACTGTTTTTTAATCTTGAAATATATATATATATATATGTGTGTGTGTGTGTGTGTGGGGAGAGGGAGGAATATTCACTTTCAAATTATTATATTTGCAGCATGGTTCAAGACATGCGTTTTAAAGTAATGCATCCAAAATAAGTGAATCGGAGGCAGCAGAAGTATCACAAAAGTGTCCTCCATTTGCCACCTTCAGCCTGAAAACTGGCTGCCATGTCTTCAATGCTGCATTCTCTGCAGGCATCAAGAAATGTCCAAGGACAGGCTCTTCTTCAAAGAAGAAGAACTTTCTAAGGACCTTCTTCCCCAAAACATTTACCTAACAGGAGGTTCATTCTCAGCATTGACCTGGTATTGTATTAAGAGTCCAACAAGTTGGGTCTTGCTGGAAAAAAAACCCTTTCCTTTTAATCTGCAGCCTTGGTTCTGTATTCCTATTCTTGTACTGAAACCACTGTTAAGTCAAACATGCAAAGGGGCCGAGAGGCTAAGGAGTTGCTTGAGAAAGGAAAACAGGGATCTAGTTTGTATGCCTCCAGCCACAGGACTCCTAGACAAAGGAAAAAGATACAGCATTTTTTTGAAAAAAAGTGTTGGATTTCTCTTAAGGCCCAAAGCTGTTTTAAGATAATATATTTTTTAAACAAATAGACAAACAAACAAGCAGCAACATAGCCACACATGCACACACTCTAGGCTGCAGTATCAGAGGTAGGCCTTTGGTATTAGCTTGCCATAGCGAGACTCTCTTTTAAAACCCAACTATCACAATTCCCAGCCCAGAAGAGTTCAGAAAAAGTGCAATCGACGACCCCTTCTAAACAAGGGAACCCTCACAACCCATTTGAAGAAACCAACAATGTGGATTCCCCCCAACTCAAAGCAGCTTCCTCACAAAAGAGATGATCGGCTTTTAAATGCCATGAAAAAAAAGGAAAAAAGGAAAAGAAATACAGGAAAAGAAAAATATTCAAATTTGACCAGCTCAGTCGTCCATCTGGTCACAGCATTTTTCACTGGTGCTTCCTAAAACTCCACAAGCCGCCTAAGGCCTGCCAAAAGGTCTTCTTAACTGCCAAAGCCTTCCCAGATCTACAGTGGGAAGACCATGATCTAAAAACAATGGCGAGCCATAGCCACTGGGAACAGATGTTCTAAATGGCTTGAATACAGTAATAATAATAATGAGAATAACAAATTGACATCAGTTTTTGGAATAACTACTGCAGATGCAGGAACAGTAATACCAGTTGCACCAATAAAATAAAATAAAATAAAAAATGGAATACAGACTCTGGTTCAAAAAGGGGGCAAATAAGAACTATTACTGTTGCTCACTTATTATTGCATCAGTTCTCTAATGCACAATTTGATCAATGAAACTGGCTTTCCTACTATAACTGCAAGGTCCAAAGAGGTCAGACCCAAAAACCAAAAAAATAAAATTTAAAAAACCAACAACCCAGGAGTTTCTTTGCAAAAGCTGCAGCCAGCGTTGCTTCCTCCCGTTACGATCTAAAAAAATGAATTTTGTTGTTGTTGTCCTTCAAATGGATCATTTGATGTTTTTGACAAAAATGTTGTGAGGGTTTAAAAACAAAACAAAACAAAACAAAACCATGTGCAAGTAGAAAGTTTTCCTGTCTATTGACAGGAAACCCAAGTGTGTTTTCTCTTCATTAAAAATACCTCTAAGAAAGATGTTTTTCTGGATTGTAGAGAAAGCAATCAGCATCAAAGCTACCTATTCAACCTAGGCTACCTAGCATTATGGAATTTCATCTACGTTTTTGTATGAAGAACCATTTAATCCATTGCCGCAAGACGATGATGTCTCTTGAAAGTTCAGATTTTTGCTTCTGACAATGTTCCCATTCATGCACCTGAATTGCCTGGAATGTGTGTGAATGATGGCAACTTGTTCAAACAGTGGATTCGTTTTCCACTTCTGACACAGCAACTTCTTTTCGAGAGAGCTTTAACACAGGTGGTTTCTCCTCCTCCTCAGTGCCATTGCTTTCAGTCACATTGGGAGGGGTCAGTCCCTTTTGTTCTTCTTTTGAACCCTCACCAACATCCGGGTACATCACCAAGAAAGTGGCTGTCAAGAAACCCAAGAAAGAGCCTACTGAAGCAACCATCGGAATGACCCGGACTGTGCCCACAGCATCCACAACTCCTCCTAGGGCAGAGGCCACCAAGAACTGGGATATATAGACCTGGCAGGACAAGATGGCACAATCTATGCCAAACCCTCGCTTGGAGTTTCCAGGGCTGTGGTGAATATACTGAAAGAGACAAAGGAGATGCTGTAACTCAGAGGTTGAAGCACATTACACTGGAACATTTGAGCCTTTAGCAATACATTTTTTATTTATTTTAAAAAATTAGCAGCCCCAAACTGGCATCTTGTTAGTAGCATATGCAAGTATAAATCCACATTAAGTTTGCTTTTTTTTGGGGATATTCCAGAGGTTGGTATTCTCTTTCAACTTCCACATCAACTGAAGCCTCCCGATTATTCACCATTTAGCCACTGCAGGCCCCCATAAACAATCTGTGGCTGCTGCAGAGTGGGATGGGTTATCAGAGAAGCAGCAGTATGTTTCCACAGCAAGATGCAGAATGATTACATAATCTACAGGGACCTCTGGGGAACTTTGTGGATCTCACACATGAGGCAATTAATCTGTTCTGGCTACAGGGAAATAGCCACATGCTCCTCTGACCCTTTGCCATTTACCAGCAAGAGAATGGCTGTGGGAGGCTGCAGTGACTAAACACTGGGCCCAGGGGGTGTTGAGAGCACAAGTGCAGCATAGCTCTCTGTGTGTGGAACTATCACAGCCCAATGTGCCAAGTGGAATCTTGGCCAGTGATTGGTAACTTTTAGGCAGGGCTGACCCAACACATTTTGCTGTTTAAGGTAGATCCAGCAGTGATATCCCCTTTCCTTGATCAAGTCAAGGTTCATGGTAACCAAAATCAGCCCAGTTGTTGTTATTTATTCATTTATATTCCACCTTTTCTCCAAAACCAGGACTCAAAGTGGAAAACAGACAACAGCAGATATGAAGAATTAAATACAAACATACCAATCCAATTAAGTTAACCATAGATTTAATACCTTTGAACAAAACTATTGAAATGGCAAAAGTCAAGTTACTCTGACACATGAGACAGAAAATTCCCTAAGTAACATTCCCCATTCTGGCTACTAAAATCAGGATAAATACCAAATTAAAAACAAACTGTCTGCTGCCAATGGTAGGGGCGAGCCTGGCTTCTAGTCAAGTGCAGCTGGATCTCCTGGCAGTTATCAAGGAGTTCCTTGACTTGTTTGCTTCCCTCCCCCTTTCCTTGAAACCTTTGCAGAAGATCTGGCAGGGGAATAGTAGATGGCTAGGAATTCCACATGCTAGAAGCCCTATCCTATGAACCACAGCCTAGATTGGTTCAAGTGTAGAATGTACTAGTACCACAGTTCACTGTATCAAATAAAGACAGACAAGCATCAGCTAGAAGCCAGTGAGAAAGAAAATAAACAATTAAACATGTGTGAGGTGGTAAGTAGATGATATCTATGGCCTGTTACAGACAGGCCAAAATAAAGCTGCTTCGAGTCACTTTGGAGGTATGGTATTTCAGTGATGCATGAGTCCTAAGAGTCCAAAAGCCACACCAAAGCTGCACTCCAGTCCTTAGGACCAGAGCATGGCTTTGGTGCAGCTTTTGGACTCTTAGGACGCATGCATCATTGAAATACCATACCTCCAAAGTGACTCGAAGCAGCTTTATTTTGGCCTGTCTGTAACAGGCCTATGTTTATATTCTGTTTTTGTACATTTCACGTGATATATTTTATATACTAAGATGTTTACATCAGTCAGTATCTTTGGTGTCTGGAATATTATATCCATGTTTTTTGGACATTTATGGGAATATTATTCCTATTTAATTATTATTGAAGATTTTGGAGGCAAATTTTATTATCTGTACATTTACCAGAGGTACGTAGTTGTCTATTACAGCTTTATATTATCTTTGCTACAACCTTTATTTTAGTCATTACTTTTTGCCAGTGATGCATGAATTGAGAACTGTATATGTTTGGCCTTTCTACAAGCAGAAAAGGGCTGTAATGAGTCTATTGACTGTTGTTTATTATGGACTGCCACATTGAGGCTTAAACTACTGAAGTTTAAATTACTGTTTAAATAACTGTTATTTTTCTGACGTGTTACATGGCATGTTACTAAGTTATTATGCAGCTGTCTTGGTATATTGTTCATGAATAAGTGGTGTTTGTTTGTTTTGCATTAGATCAAATAAAGACAGGAGAAGGTGCAACACAACAGAGAAGAAAGAGGTATGTTTGGTGAATTGCCACATACCTCCTTGATGTCATGGTACTGCCCTAGTAGTGCATATGGGCAGTAGGATATACTCATGGAGACAATTCCCATTGTGCTGATCATTATCATGGCAATATATACGTTAGGGAACATGGCCATCACTGCTGTTCCAATGGAGAATCCCAGCGTACCCAGGATGTAGATCACTTTGATGCTAAGATCATAATTGTCTAAGTACTTCTGTAGTAAGGCTGCAAAAAAAGAGTGAAAAAGTGTTACGCTACAGCAAATGATCCACACTCATGGCCTGCTGGCCCCCACACACTACAGATTAGACTTACCCTCCTCAGTGAGGCTCCAACCTCTCTGTCGCTTCCCCACTGCCACCATCTGCACTATGTTTCACTACAAGACTGCATAGGTTTTGGGATATGCATGGTACATGTCAGCTAACTCAACTGCTGAAAAAAGGCCAGTGTTGGAATTATTGCAGAAGAGGTTTACCAGGCTGGCATCAAAATCTGAGGAAGAGGACAGTAGCTCCCTGGCAGAAGAGATGCTTTGCAGATTCTAAAACAAATTTCTGACATCTCTGAGGGAAATCCTGGTCAGCCATGACAAGTCCACCAAGGCTACACACTGAACTTGACAGTCCAATGGTCTCACTCAGTTTAAAATAGGTTCCTGTATTTCATGTGCCTTGAGTCCCATTCATGGGAGAAAGGCAAGATCTAAATCAAATAAACACAGATAGACAGACAGACTTGGGAGTCTTGCAATGTAATGGCATTCTGTTATATCTGTACTTGGAATTCATCATGTAAGTAGTGAGTTTCCTTGGCCCTAATTTACAACCATAACTTACTGTGGAGAAGAGTGAAACCTTTCCCAAAGTGGCTGTTTCTTTTGGTGTACTTCTACCAGATGGCACAGCCAGGTGGAGGGACAGTGAAGAATTCAGCTTGAGGATTCACCTCCTGTTTCCAACCCCTTGCCCAGGGAAATGGTAATATCTAGTCAATATTTATGTTCAAAGAGAAACATAACATCTTGCCAACTTTCCTGTTTCAAACTGGGTGTCAGATATGCTACTGCTCCTACAGCATCCCTTACCTGAACACACAGCAGCAGTAGCAGCATAGATGACTAATCCCCAACAGCCCATCTGAACACCAGCATTGTAGGCATACAGTTCAGTAGAATTGGTAGGAGCCTGCAAGAGAACCAATAAAGATTTATTCAAAGGCAGATAAGCCCACAAAATATACTGGAATACACAGTTATACAAAGAATAAACAACAAAGTTAGCATGTATCAGATCAACGCAAATTTTAAATCAACAAAGAAAAAGCAGATTATGACGAGAGAGCCATCATTGTGGTTTGAATGTTGCACTAGACCTCTGGGAGATCAGTATTTCAATCATTGCTCAGTGATGGAAACCCATTGGGTGATCTTGGGCAAGGCACACCATTCTCAGCCTTAGAGGATGGCAGTGGCAAACCTCCTCTGAATAAATCTGGCTAAGAATCTCTAGGACAAGGTTGCTGTAAGTCAGCATATAACAACAAAAGCATATAAGAATAATTGATTTTATATTGCTACAATTAATTTTTGTTTGTTTGTTTGTTCATGCCTGTTTATTCAAAATAAAAAAACTTTTATGCCACTAACAGGCCTTTGATTTTTTCTTCTGCTCAAAAAATTTGTATTGTGCTACAATTAAGTGGCAGAAACAATGTATGCAGAGCAATTAGCTCAGTAGTTCAGTATCATTCATTTACAGGCCCCAGGTCAAATATTCTAGTAAAAGAGTAACAAACTTTATCCAACTTCTCCTCTCTCCATCAGCACCTAAACTATAGCTGGCCTCAAATTTGGAAATTGAGTCTGAAGGATAAGGCACCAAAAGCCATCCCAAGGCAAAAATGCCAACATGTGCCATCTATCCAGCTTCCTATCATAGAAGAAAAAGAGCACTGCCTATACAGTTCCCAGTATATGCCATAACACCAGATCAGTTCCCTGGGAACAGAGTTGGGTAGCATCTGTACTGGCCACTTTCCACTAATTCTGGCCAAGGATATGACCCTGACACCTCTTTTCATGTGGCACTCTCTCATTATTCTCTACTTCTCTGTGGGTTTCCAGGAGTGTCACTACCTCTTTAGGAGATAGTAACTTTTATACATCATCCCTCAGAATATCTGGGCAATCAGAAAGATTAACAACTGCCCCAACTTTTTGAGACATAAATTCTACTTTTTGTGTGTAGAAGCATCAGTTCATTCTTAGAAGCAAGCAACATACTAATGCTGTCATGTTAGCAAGTTTATTTGCACCTTGCCATGGCTCACAAATGGATCTGTTCATGCTGACCCCTCCTCATCCATCTCCCCATGCATCTCTGTTGCTCTTTGCATCCAGCACCACAAACACACCAAGGGTAACACAAGAAACAAGGAAGGACAGTGACACGAAACTGAAGGAATCCAGGCCAGCCATCCCATATGTTAACCCTGCCTGGCCCATTTTGTGCACACATACATACACGCACATTTGCTACTGATGTCATAAGTGTCCTCACTTACCTTGGGGTCACCATTAAAGATGACCTGCCCCATAAAATCAGTGTAGAATACAGCTTCAGCAATGATGGAAAACCAGGTAATAAGGTGACAAATGCAAAGCCGCAGAAGTTCCTTGGGCATCTTCAGCATGGAAAGCCACAAGAGTTGAACTGTGGTTTCCGTCTCTCCTTCCTCACTCTCCGTGTCCCCACTGGAGTTGGTTGCCCCACTCTGATTCCTGTTCCGGTATCTCTGCCGCTGCCTCTTCTGCATGTCGTAAATGTCATTCATGCTGCGGGAGGACTTGATCAAGACAACGGCATTAGCCCGCCGGAAACGGTAACGATGGGAGCCAATCTTTCCATAATAGGAGAAGGTGTGAGAGGGCTGGCGGTAGAACATGTGCCGTCGCCTGTGCATGGAGTTGGAAGTGCTTGACTGCTTCATGCCAATCCTAGCATTCCCGTTCAGGAGATCTTTTGGTAGAGAACCATTGGCATTGGGGACTTTGGCTTCATTCAAGTGATTATCAAGTAACATCTCCTCCTCTTTCTCATTTTCCCTGAGGAAAGCAGACAGGCGGTTGAATTTGGACCTCATGAGCTCCTGGCTGGTACTGTGAGGGGTGTTTGGGTACGAAGAGTCATGAAAGATGGAAGGCTCAATGTCATGGAGGAAAAGCAGCTCAGATTCCATTTCAAGGGTGGCATCAGGCATGTGCAGGACTGAGTCACTCTTACTCCGCACGATGTCCACGTCAAGAAATTCCATGTTGAGATCTTGCTCTGACTGGACCTCATCTGGAAACATGGTGTGCCCATAAGGGTCTTCCTCACTGATGATGTTTAGCCGGTTCAGAGGTGGGAGGCTCCCACCGCTCAGCTTGACGCTTGACATGGTATCAGCTTCATCATCAATCCTGTCCTGCTGAGGGTTGTACTGTTCTTCTTCAATGCTGCAAAGGTGGAGGACGACGGAGACGGAGAAAATGATAGCAGCAAAGAAAAAGAGCACTTGCTCCTGGGATATAAAGATGGACCCCAAGAAAGTCTGCATCCAGTCTAGGCCTCCCAACATGTAGCCAATGGCTCCTCCGAGACCTATGGAACAGAAGGAGACAGATATAAACCTGCTGAGTTTTTATGAAGAGGCTTACAGAGGTTCATTGAGGCAGACACTCAAAAAAACTGGAGATGTGCGGGATGAATTGGGGCAGAACATGGAGAAGGTTCTCCTTCTTGCAACCAAGTGTCTTCCCCGGGTATTCCACCATGCCAAATTAACCAGGGTATGTACAACTCTTATCTATCTTCCCATTCAGCCCAGTATCACTTCATGATCAATATCAGTTCATGATCAATTTCAGTTCATGATCTGCCATAACTAACATGATTAGATGTATAAATATTTTAATAACATTTTTATCTTGAGCTTTTCCCAAGAAGCTTGAAGCTTAAAGCAGCACAAGTGTTTCTTTCACCATCCACTTTGTTATTCAGCTAAGAAACTGTCAGATTCAAGGTCACCCAGTAACCTTCACTGGTGAGTGGGATTTAAGAAGTGCTATTCCCAGAGAGTCAATGTGCATGATGTTGTGGTTTGAGCACTGGACTATGTCTATGGAAACCAATGTTTTAATCACCACTCAGCCATGGAAAGCCACTGTGTGACCCTGGGCAAGTCACATACTCTCAGCCTCAAAGGAAGGCAAAGACAAAGCCTTTCTGAACACATCTTGCCAAGAAAACCCATGGTATGTTTGCCTTAGTGTTGCTATAAATTGGAAACTACTTGAAGGAATGTGATAACAGCATTCCTTGCCCTATCCTACTCTCCTAACCCAACATAGAGTTTCACAAAGTTACTTTTTGGACTATAACTCCCACAAACATGCTCAGAATATATATTTTTAAAAAGACACAAATCTGCCTATTTCAGTTGAAGGCATGTTTGGTTTTCTGTCATTCACCATGTGGGCAAATAAATGATGTAATTCAGGCACATAGTATATAATTAACTCAACAACTGTCTTCAAACCACACATTTTAAAGCGGTGGTTGCAGACAGACCAGAGCTCATTTTAATGGTTTCTCTGAATTGCTGCTTGTGCATGCCCTGAAGAATCAAATTTCCTTTCCAAGCCAAGACTTCTAAGGACAATTCAGTGCTTGGTTACACAAGTAAATTCTAAAGCCCTCTAGTAGAGGCCAGATGCTCATGTTTCAAGAGTCTGGGCTAGTGGAGACATGAGCAGCATATTGTCCTAGATTTGTACTGCTGACCCAACCACAAGTCTCCTGTTTGGGACATTTTGCCCTTGCCTCATTTTCACGGTACCCTACAATTGTTTTAACTGAATTCTAAACTGGGGGAAACGGTGGGATATAACAACAACAACAACAACAACAACATGTATGTATAAATGTGTGTGTGTAGTTGCCTGTTGACTTATGGTGATCCCATGAATCTGACCCAGTAGAAGGTTCTGCAGTTTAATGTTATTGACTTGTTTAGCTCAGCCATGAATTTCTGGTTGTTTTGTAAAATCAGTGAAAGAGGCATTGCTACAGGCACAGTTACAAACAAATCACTGGAGCTGAATGCAGAAAGCCTCAGTGGCTCACTTCAGGTACCACACTAAACCATGGTTTGAGACTAATGGTAGCTTAAAGCCAATGCTGATTTGCAAACCCAAACAAGCAGTCCAATCACTTAAGAGGAAGGGTGGGCAGGTATTGTTGTTGAAGAACTTGCACTATTTTTCACTATACTGACTGTGTTGGAAAGGGCTGCCGGAAGATGCAGTCCAGCAACCTCTGGAAGAGTTCAGAAGTCGTATACCTGATTTAAAATATCTCCCCCTTGCCTAATCTCATCAGTGCTCCAGTTTGAATAGTCATGGTTGCCTCTGGAACTAAAATGAATGTTTCTTTGCTGAGATGTCACATTAAACCACAGTTTATAAGCTCTCTTTGAAATAGTTTTCAATTCTGATTTGCTGGCTGAAGAAAAACCCTGGCATGCCCAATCACAGTTATAGTTTCTTTAACCTTGGATTGATGTGACTGCAACTCAGGGACAGCGTAAAACATTTAAAAAATGAGAAATAAAACCCAAAACTTACAATGTTGGGAGAAGTTTAGGAATGCTGCCCTGACTCTGTGGGATAAAGTGAATATTAAACTGAAATGAAAGAGCTCCATGTTCATTTTACAAATGGGATAAGGTAAAAGGCATACCAGCTGAGAAGGCGTGGATATTGAGCGCCATGTCCTGCTCTTCACTGTCCACTACGTCCAGCAAATAGGCTCGGATCGGCCCCTCTGATGCATCAGCGCAGAAATCCAAGACCACCACTCCCAGCACAGTGAGAACGATGCCAATGGGCTGCTTGTCTGGGACATCTCCAATGGCTAGACCTGTCAGAGAAGCAGAACCAAAACAGGAGAGTGGCTTTTTATTTGAAAAGGAGTAATCCAAAGCCAACAATAAGGAAGATAATAGATCTTTTTAACAGAATGGATGCCTGCATGATTGCTGTAAACACTCCTGCATTCGATCTGACTGGCCATTTCAACCCTCTGGGGCCCAGGCCATGTGTGCAAGAAAGTACTTTAAAGGAATTGGCCTTGACATGCTTTGTGTCTTGCAAAGTATCAGATGCCATCTCTTTGCCCCTCCTTTTTCAGAAAGATGTTAAAAAATCAGGTTAAGGTCAGTCAAGTAAGGTGGAGTTCAAAAAGTATTACACAACTTCTGAAAACACACTTTTGCAAACAAACAAACAAACAAACAAACAAAACCAAAAACAAAACAGAAGTACTGAAATCTTCCTGGCTGCTATCACATACCAGAGTGTTCAACTTGTTCTCAAAAATAGGTTCTAGAAGTTGTCACAAAATGAGAGCATTTGCAATGGCCTGATATTGCTGGTGGTACTTTTGTTGATCTGAACCTTCAAGTAATTTCTGTCTTATGGTGACCCAATCACAGAGTTTTCTTGGCAGAATTTGTTCGGTGTGTGTGTGTGTGTGTTGGTTTTGCCATCCTGTGAGGATGAAAGTGTATGACTTGCCCAAGGTTAATCAGTGGGTTTCCATGGCTAAACTGGGACTTGAACTCTGATCTCCTAGTGTTCTAGTCCAACGTGTTGGACCATGCTGGCCCTCATTTTATAGCAACACCTCTAAATTCTTTCCGAAACCTGGAACAGGCCATCTGCATAGAAAGTACTGAGGAAAGTGGACAGACTGAACCAGAATATTACTTCATGTGGTCAATAGTTTTCTCTGTAACATGTGCTCCTTATTAAATTTCCTCCAACCCACAGCAAGGCAATGGCACAGAAAGAGCGCAAGGCATCCTTCTCCAAGCAAGATATTACTATGGGACTCGTTCTCAGGTTGATTTCCCAAAGACAGTAAATTCCCAGCTTCAATTGTTTCCTTAGAATATTGTTCCAACAGTTTTGACAGGGATAAGGAAAAAAGTTATTCTTTCCCTTTCAGTCATTTGATAAACAGGTTTTTGGTGTGTGCTATGATCTCCCCCCTCCCGCCCCTCTGTTAGGTCACACTCTAAGAAATGAAAAAGGAAAAGTGAAAAGATTTTTTTGGGTCCCCTTTCAAATAATGCTGGAAACAGGATGTGTTTGCCAGATATGCATTAAAGGGAAATCAGAACACAACAGGAAACATTTCCCTGTGAACAGGTCCCTACAGTTTTCCCATGCCAAGGGCCGACTGCATTCGTTTAGGCGCCTGTTGACATTTTGCTGGCAAGAGTTGTATTAATAGGAAGGTGTGCTTGCTTACACAGCCCACCAGGGCTGTGATGAATATGGCTTTGAATGAGAAAAAGGAACAAAGAAAGGTGCATGTGGTGACTTAGGACACTGGCAGCTTCAGGGCTACCTAACTGGAGGGAAAGAAGGGGCTGGGGGGCATTTACAGTGGCATCTCATTTAGAGGCTCAGTTCCTTTCTCAGTCATGAAATCTAAGGCAGGTTTAGGCTAGACACTGAGTTAAGTATGCATATTTAACATTCCTAACCTAGCAATCTGTGGTTTGTTGGAACAGGGATAAGGGACAGGCTTGAGCACTCGTTCTCCCTTCCCACCATGTGCAGAGTAGATCCATCCATGCATACACTCACCCATTTATGGCATTTATTTATCAGCTCGAGTTCTCTTTACCAAGCACAATTGCAAACAACCATTTGAGACTATTTGTTAAGATGTCATGAGGTCAGTGTCATTTAAAAAAAAAAAAAGGGGGGGGGGCTGAATCTGCACTGCAGAAACAATGCAGTTTGACACCACTTTAAATACCAAATTCTGGGATTTGTAGTTTTATTAGAAATTTAGTCTTCTCTGTCAGAGCACTCTGGTATCAGAACAAACAACAAATCCCAAGATTCAATAGGATGGAACCAGGGCAATTAAAGAGGCATCAAGCTGCATTATTTCTGCAGTGCAGATTCAGCCCAAGATGTCCCTGCTGTGAGTGTAGGGGATGGAGATGAATGGGGAAAGACAACCATTCTCTGAGGCTGAGAGAGTATGACTTGCTTTTCAAGTGACTGCAACCCCTTAAACAATTTATCTGCACTTGAACAGCCAAGAACAAGGAGACTATGGCCGGTTACAGACCGGCGTTTTAGTGCGTGACGAGCACGCACTAGGGTTACAAAAGGGCAGTGCTTCCGCACCACCCTAACCCTAGTGCATGCTCGTCACACACTAAACGGTGGCGGCCCTTCCATACGGCTGCCGCCGTGATGACGTGACAGCTGCGCCACCTCTAGACGGGGCGGCGCGGACGTGACGTCCTCAATCCGCGGCAGGGCGCCTAGGGTGCCCTTTCCGCGGACCAGGAAGGAGCTCCGTTTCGGAGCTCCTTCCCGGTCCGCGGCGCCGCTTTGCTGCAAATGGTGCAGAACATGGCAGCCCGGCTGGTCACTGGTGCTCCCAGGACCAGCCATATAACTCCAGTGCTGAAAGACCTCCATTGGCTGCCCATCCGCTTCCGAGCTCAATATAAGGTGTTGGTAATTACCTATAAAGCCCTAAATGGCTTGGGCCCAGGATACCTAAAGGACCGCCTCTCCCCGTACATTCCGCCTCGCACCCTCAGAACGTCTGGGCAGCAGCTACTGAAGGTGCCTGGGGCTAGGTTAGCCTCCACTACACGGAGGACATTCTCCACAGCTGCCCCAGCCCTTTGGAACACGCTGCCCACTGAGCTCCGCTCGTCTACCACCCTGGCCCAATTCAGGAAGGACCTGAAAACCTTCCTCTTCCAACAGGCATTCCCCGAATAAAATCCTGTGGGCCTCCCTCCTCTTCCGTGGCCAAGAGGTTGGGCTATGGGGCTTTTTGTTTGTCTGTTATGGTTTTTTTTATTGCTTGTGTATTTTTAAATTGTTGTAATTGTACTATGTTTTTAACCTGATGTAAGCCGCCCTGATCGTGGGAAGGGCGGGATATAAATAAAAAATTTATTATTATTATTTATTCAGACGGCTGCACCCAGCGAAGCAAGGGAGAAAGGGGCCAAGCGGCCCCTTTCTCCTCCTCCCCGCCGCCGCGTGGTGTCCTTGGGGCTTGAAGCCCCAAGGACACCCCTTTTTAGGCTGCGAGGATGTGGCGTTTTGCTGCTTCCCCGCAGCCTGAAAAGCGGCGGATCGGGGCCTCAGCGGCTGCCGGTGTAGCTGCTGAAGCCCCGATACTCCAGGGAAAGGGGCGGGTCCAGACTGCCCCAAATGGGCGGTCTATAACCCGCCTATATACCCAAAATGTATTTCCTAGAAACATCTGCTAGCAAAACATTTTTAGAATTCTGCTTTTGCTATTGTTAGGTAGAAAAACCTAAACTTCAGAGCTGCCAAATACCTAGAGGTGCTGGTATATTTTCTCTCTCTCTCTCTGTAGTAATGTTTGTTAACGTTATTTCATACAGAGTCAAGCCCAGGTTGGACACCAAATTTATCCCCAAGTGGAGAGAATGGGCCAACCATGGTTTCTTGATGAAAGTCTACCCAAATGTGTTTATCACATTTTACCTTTTAAGGCAGGGGTAGGCAACCTGCGGCCCGGCAAGGCCTTGGGACTGGCCCCAGCCTGGTCCTGCCGCTGATTGCTGCCAGAGCCTTCGGCCTCTTGCGTGAGGGCGTGGTGCCTTTGGCCTATCAGGAGGAGGCGGGCAAGGGGGGGCAAGCGGCAGGGAAGGGGGGCAATTGTCTATACAGTGGTACCCCGGGTTACGAAATTAATTCGTTCCGCCGCCGCTTTCGTAACCCGAAATACTTCGCAAGCCCGCTAATGGGGAAAAGCCGCGATTTCGTGGAAATAGCGCCAAAAAGCACTTTTTTTCGTAACCCGAAAAAACCTTCGTAACCCGGAACAGTTTTTTTAAATGGATTTTTTTCGTAACCCGGAAATTTCGTAAGGCGGCGCATTCGTATCCCGGGGTACCACTGTAGAAGCCTCCGAAACATGCATTTATATTAACATTTTTTAAAAAACCAGCAAATTTTTAGCGTGTCCTCCATTTTTAAAAAGTGCCCTCCATTTGAATTTTTGTCCTACATTTGTCCTGGTTTATTTATTTATTTATTTATTAAAAATTTAATTAATTATTTTTTGGCTTCGGCTCCCCAGTTGTCTAAGGGACAGCAACCCGGACCCCGGCTCAAAAAGGTTGCCTACCCCTGTTTTAAGGTATGAATTTACAATCTGTTAGTGTATATTTCAAAAGAATAAAGTGTGGAATAGCCCTAAGTAGTGATATTAGGATTCCACGTAACAGGTCTTAATCCTGAACACCTGTCTTTTCTGGGACATATCAATATCAGCCACTCCTAATATTGGTTTGTACAGCTGAAACATCCTCAATACACCAAGTTAGCCAAATACATAATGGCAGAACTTCAGTTTCACCCTCCACATCAAATAATAGGAACAATTTCCAGAAGGTTGTCTCACTTCTATTACTTTTTTGATCAAAGAACTGGCAGTGAACTAGTTATCTTCAAATAAGGGTTGTCTTGTGAAGGGATGGAGTGAGCTTGTTTTCTGCTACCCAAGAGGGGAGGACCTGGATCCATGGATTCAAATTGTACAAAAGGGGAGAATTTCCTAAGTGTAAGAGCAGTCTGATGGTATAACAGACTATCTCAAATGGTGGACTCTCTTCTGCAGGAGGTTTTTAACTATTACCTGGATAGCCAGCTAGTAGAGGACTTATCTTCATTGACAGTGGGGTTGAATTGGATCACCCTTAGAGATCATTTCCAACTGTGCAATTCTAGGAAAGTAATGCAGACATACCTATGACAGAGCCATTTAAGAAAAGGGCAACTCCAAAGAGGACTCCAATGCAAAGGGCAAGAATAAAAGGCCGCCGGCGGCCCCAGCTAAGTGTGCAGCGGTCGCTTGCTGAACCTATCCAAGGAGTGAAGATGAGGCCCAGAATTGGACTAAGGAACCATGTGAGGCTGTAGTACTGTTCAGGAAGACCTAAGAGAGAGACAACAAAAGACAGTTAGGGAAAAGCAACTGTTTTGAGGAACACAAATGCTCTCACTCTAAGACAGGCTTTGCCCAAATTTGCTAAAGGTGCAGTAAATCAAATAAGCCCATCAGGAAGGAGTAATTCAGTTTCCCTCACAAACATTGGGAACTATTGGGAACAAGGGCAGAGAAAATGGCTACCTTGTAGAAGTTAAGGAACAAAAGTAACACGAGAAAGAAGGTAAGTATATAGAAATACAACCCCTTACATAGCAGAGTATTTGGCAGGTGCTGTCTGTGGGGGCTGGAAAACATCTCTGCCACAAGACAAATCTGTTGCTTTCTAACCACACAAAAAGTGGAGGGACATTAGGCTGGATTGATTTCAAATTAACATAGAGGCTGGAAAGCTCTGTGCATGTGGTATGTCACTGGTAAAAATTTTCTCAGGTTTGTACAGTGGTAGCAAGGGAAAGCAAACAGATTTGCTGGCTCCAATCAGTTTACTTCTTCCATCTCCTCCTCCTGATTTATACATTTTATTTCTCCTAGGTTTGGATTCAAGACGGCTTACAAAAATTAAAACAAATACAGTCAAGAATTCACATATACGAAAGTTAAAAGTGTAATTAAACCATCAGTAAAATTTCCAGTCAAAATTTACCATTAAAAATACAGCAACAAACAGAAAGTACGAGGCCCTTTCTCTCTGAGCAATGAAGTCTTCAAAGGCCTGCTGAAACCAAACAAACTTAGTATTTTTTACCTGTCTACTGAAGGATAACAAGGAGGGTGCCAGTTTTATCTTTTAGGAAAGCAATTCTAGAGCTTGGGGCAAAACTCAAAAAGGCCCTGTCTCCTCTTCTCACCAGATGTACCTGTGAGGAGGATGGGAAAGAGAAAAGGGCCTTCCCAGAGTATCTCAAAACTTGGGCTTTGGGCCCTATTCCAGTAGAAAGACGTGTTATAAATTCAGTCAGTCAGTCAACAAATTAATAAAATCTATCAGCCTATCAATAAATTAATAAAATAGAAGAATACATTCCTTTAGATAACATGGACCTGAAACATATAGGGCTTCATATATCATAACCAGCACTTTTATCATTCATGGATGCTTTGCCTATGACCACCTTTTCCCTATGGCCATGGTCTACACTGGCATAGTCGCATAAAAACACTACACAACATGATTCTGACCAAACATTGGAATGAAGTGTGCGCATGCATACACACGCATGTGAGGAACTCATGACATAAGGCAGAAGGAGCAGCAAGTGGTGCATGGGGCAGTTCAAAAGTCTTAAGCAAAATGAGGTGACGGGGAAACCTTACATCAGTACCCCTGGGTTTCAGGGAGGGAGGGACATACTCCAGGGCTGAATCTGAACAAGAGCTGATCGAATCCTTTTTTGAAGAAGCAGCTCAAACACTGGAATTACTCTAAGCTCTCCTTCTGGCAATCTTGGCACAGTTGGCGCTCCCCTTTTGCTCTCTCCAGGCAGACAAAATGATAAGTGTGAGGAGAATGCAGGACTTCTGATGCCTAGGATGTGTCAAGGTTCGCTTAAGGAGCATATCTTTCAAAATTTGCACTTAAATCCTTTTAAACTGCTTATATAAGCAATATTTTTCTGCATGATATTCTTGCTTCAATGTTGTTAGGTCTGTCCAGAAATTCCTTTACCAAGCACATTAGTTGTTAATAACAACTCAGAACTGTTTGCTGGTATTTCCTTAAAGGGAAAAACTTACTTGACAAAAAAAATCCTTAGAGATTGGGGAAGGAACTGGCAGTACTTGTGTGCAGCAGCTAAGGAAAGGGGAAAGCTGAGGGCATCTCAAAGGGATTAGGACATCACATCTAGGGACTGGATGTGGGCAAGTCTGGATAAAGATGATTGGAGACTTGGAGCAGTTCCAAAAATGCCCCCCCCCCGTGCATGTGTATGAGCTGTTCTGTTAGTTGTGATATAGAAATAAATAAATTAAATATTAAATAAAATGCAAAGTACAATAGAAGGCAGGACAGGCATCTTGATTTGTAACTTGATTTTCAGCCTTGCAGCTTCAGTAAGATTGAAAGGTGACATGATACTCATCTGTAAATATCTGAAGAGATACTATCTACAAGGTGGAGTAAGGTTGTTTTTTGCTGCTCCAGAAATTAGAACATGAACCAATTAATTCAAATCACAAAAAATTATTCCACAGAAACATGTGAAAGAACTTCTTGATTGTAAGAGTGGTTCAGCAGTGGAATAGACAGCCTCAGAGGATGGTGTTCTAGTGCTCTTTTGAAGTCTTTAAACAGAAGTTAGACGGGCATCATTCAGGACTGCTTTAGTTGTATATTCCTGCATGGCAAAGGGTTGAACAGAGTAGTCCTACAATTCTATGAATAGACTGATTCCATGCATTTTTACTCCAATCCTTAAGTAACACACAAAATGTTGGTAACAGACAAATTTAAAAAAGAAGCAACCTGGACCTTTTCTGTTTAGCACTGGGCCCCTAGTTTCTGAGGGCCTGGAACAACTTCATGAACTGCAACATTCATAATCTAGTCCTGGCTGGGTAGGGTAGGAGATCTGTTACCAGGATGTGTGGAACAAATATTACATGCCTCCACTCTGCTTGGATATCTGTAAAAAACAATCACACCATACACAAACACTATCTGGCTCTCCTGCCAAGGAAACAAAATCACAAGGAGGAACATTGCTCCTGGGATTCCTCATCGCTTTAGTAATGGGCTAGACTGTGCTGCAACATGGTTGACATTAAAATCTGAACCTCCACAGGTAAACTGATTAAACCGATACTCAGAAATGGGTATGTTGTCACAGATATTTTGCCTGTTGCACAATACTAGCTATTCTCTTCTGAATTGGGAGGAGAGGGGAATTTTCAAGGTCCGGATGGAGAGAAACCAAGGATAATGCTTAAAAGAACATTTCATATATGCAGTACTAATTTGTAGCCTGAAGATGGTGCCAGTGGCAGAGTATTGCTTTGAAACAGGCTTGGGAAAGGGAAAAAGCATCCCTTTCAGCCCAATAATACCTAATGTACCACTTTAAGCCATCATCTGCAAGGTCCCAATTAGCAATCAAACAACAAAGGTCAATCTTCAATATCCGCCTGGAGGTAAAAAAACATCTAGTTTACAAAGGTATCTTTCAAGAGGTTGTGATTAGGATTGACCTTGCAGCCATGATCAACATGTGTTTACGGTTTCTTCTTTGAGCATTTGGGGATTGAGATTATGCAATCATTGTCTGAGATTGTTTCTGGCAGCAGTCAAGGAACGACTGGACTGAAGAGCTAGTGTTTAAAGTACAGGCAAATCCTAACCCTCCTCCAGATATATTCTCTGAGAAATTAGCTGGATTTTTCAAGATCTCTTGTAGTATTTTTTTACTGACATGTTTCTATACAGAACTGGGCACACCTAAGAGCACCCAGCAGAACAACCAAATCACGTATACAGCATTATACAAAGAAAAATTGGGCTTATATACAGGACATACAGGATTCATGCAATGACTATCAGCTCATGAGAATAGACAGTGGACAGAAGCGGTGATCTATGATGGTGACACTAAGGACAGACTGCACATGTGGGGAATAATTCAATTTCTGAAAGCACCCTTCCTCCCAATTTAGTTTTCTTCTGCCTCTGACCTTTTCTAAGTCTGTTTACTTGCTCCCAGGCATCTTCCTAAGGACTAGATACATATTTTTAAAAATGAAAGATGGGGTTTTGGTGGATGCAACGATTACTTGCTAGATCTGTGCCCCATGTCCTGTATGTCCTGTATATAAGCCAATGCTACTTGGTGCTCAAGTAACACTGCTCCAGAATATATAGCATTATAATGCTACTTCTGGGGAAAGTAAATATATCTTTCCCTTGATTTTCATTTACATTTGCAACTTTAAAGGGGAGAAAGGAGACAAGGGGCCATAGGAAAGGGTTGCTAAAAGAAAAAGAAAAAAAATGCCTCTGCCAAGTATTTTCAATGTACAGTTTTATGCCAGTGGCAATTTTATCAACTGCTGGCTGAGCTGCATCAGAAAACTTGTTCATGCAAACTTGTTGACTTCTGCATTTCTAAACTGGCAGAGACTTAAAAAAAAAAAAATAAGTCAGCCAGCACTACTGAAGGAGAGAAGACTGTGGGATAACCTCTCTGGGCTGCATGTTCCCTGTGTGGCGTATAAATAAAGTGCTTCCATTAAAAAAACAAACAAACATATTCAGATCAATCCAGATACCCTTGTGGTTGTATTTGTGCTACACAGTAGGGCAATTCTGCAGCACATGTGTGAATTAATTGATACACTGATTAATTTCCTGCCTTTCTCCCAATTAAGAGACCCAAGCCTGCTTACAGTACAGGTTAAAACAAAATACAGCGGGTCCTTGGTATCCGCTGGGGTTTGGTTCTAGGATCCCCCGTAGATACCAAAATCCATGTATACTCAAACCCCATTAAATA
Source organism: Sceloporus undulatus (assembly GCF_019175285.1). Classification (NCBI taxonomy): domain Eukaryota; kingdom Metazoa; phylum Chordata; class Lepidosauria; order Squamata; family Phrynosomatidae; genus Sceloporus; species Sceloporus undulatus. Next base: position 244,332,879 of record NC_056525.1, read on the forward strand.
ATAAAGTAAAATGGTGGCCCTTATATAAAATGGCCAAGTCAGAGTTTGCTTATTGGAATTTACATTTTTAAAAAATGTTTTCAAGCTGTGGATCGTTGAATCTGTGGATAAAAAAATCCATGGAGACAGAAGGCTCACTGAACAGCTAAAAAAATGTACAGCACAAAAGTGAGAGGTCCAGCACGCCCTGTTAAAAGACACATCTGCTACAGCCAGTTAACAGCCAAAGTCGTGCCACTGGAAAGAGAATAGAGAGGGGTCAATTGAATCTCCCATGGGAGGGAATCCCACAGCCCAGGAGAGACCACTGAGAAGGTCCTTTTCTGTGTACGCATCAATGTGCCTGCGATGGTAGTGGGAGCAAAAGAAAACCCTTCCTTGGGGATATTAAAACTTGGGCAGGGTCATATAAGGAAATGTTCTTTCTGGACCCAAGTTGTATAGGACTTTATAGGTCATCACTAGAACTTTGAATTCCACCTGGAAACAGAGTGGTGGCCATTCAGCCTCTCTTTAAAAACCTCTGAAGGAGGCAACTTCACCACACTCTGAGGCAGCATCTTCCACTGTTGACCAGCTCTTACAGTCAGGAGGTTTTTCCTAATGCTGAGGTGGAATCCCTTTTTCTGTAGTTTGTATCCGTTGCTCTAGGTCCTATTCTCTGGAGCTACAGAAAACAAGCTTTCACCATCCTCAGTATGACATCCTTTCAAACGCTCTTTGTAGTGAATAAAGAGATTCTAGCAAGAACTTGGAAAAAGCTACATATCTGGACTGCAGCACCAAGAATCCCCCAGCCATGTTGGCTAGGAGAGTTGTGGAAGCTGTAGTCCAAAACAGAGAATGATAAAAAGAGGGAGTGCAAGAGAACCACAATGGGTTCTTCAAGAAGTTCATTTTACTCATCCCAGGACAATCTACCAATACATATGCTGGTGAAACAAGAAATGAGTTTGGAGTCCTCACCCTTTAAGTACTTCTTAAGCTTGACTCCACAAAATTGGTTTCAGAGGTTGCTGAACTGCTGCTTGTTGCTGACACTATCACCTCATCTGACATGGAACAAAATCCAGCCAGGGATTTTGATCCAGGTGGAGTGAAATAAAGGAGAACTTTGTCTCTCAATTCCAGGCTCCTGTTTAAGAGAAAAGGACTTCATAGGCCATCAGCTTGCAGAACAGCTCTTAATCAGATAGGAGCTGACCAAGCACAAAATTAAATCCCCATTGCCATGTTATTTCACTGTCGATAGGAAGGCACACTTGTTGAGAGACTGGCGAACTGCAGCAGTTAAAGCGTCACAACCCTTGTAAGGCCAGAGAGAGAGACCACCTCTCATACACCATTACTGCAGTGCTTTAAACACTGAATACTTTGGCAAGAGGTTCTTTTTTGTTTGCCACATCTCATGGTGACAGATATGAGGGTTTACACTTACACCTTCACATTTATGGTAAAGGCAAGGTGTGCTCACAGAGATGTGTTATGCAACCTCAGGAATCGCTTAACTCCTAGGAAGCCCAAACGTCTAAGCCACAGTCCTGCAATGTCAGAGTTAAAAATAGAAAGCAAGGGAAAAGGGCCTTGCTGATCCCCAAGGGGATACCCCCTTCAAAGACTCGTGTAGCTGGAAGGGGCTCCAAAGACCAGTGTTCCCAATCTCTGGACCTTCAGACGTTGTGGACTTCAGCTCCCAGAAGCCCCATCCATCTTGTTCAATGGTCTTGGATTCTGGGAGCTGAAGTCCAAAACTCCTGGAAGGTGACAGTTTGCTAATCAGTGCCATAGGCCTCGAGGTCCAACTCCCTGTTCATTGCAAGGGAGCATCCTCAGCAGGTAGGCATCTAATCTCTTTTTGAGGGTGTCCAGGTAAGGAGACCCAACACCGATCTAGGTTATTGGTTCCACTGTAGAACTGGTCTTACTGTCAAGCAGTTCTTTCCAATGTTCAACTGAAGTCTATCTTTCTGTAACTTAAAACCATTAGACCTGGTCCTACCTTCTGAGGCAACAGAGAACAAATCTGCACCTTCTTCTCTATGATAGTCCTTTCAATACTGCAATCATGTCATCGCTCAGTCTTCTCTTCACCAGGCTGAAGATGCCCAACTTCCTCAATCTTTCCTCATGTGTTTTTTCTCTCCACAATTCTTATCATCCTCCCTGTTGCCCTTCTCTAAACTTGCTCCAACTTGTGAACATACTTCTTAAAATCCTTCAAGGTACACTCCCCTTTCACTCCTGGAACTCATTATCTGGAAGCTTTTCAGTATATCTGCAAAGCATATTCTCTTTGGAGTGTCTTTGGGACAGGTAACTAAGATTTTTTTTTAAAAAAAACACCCTCTTTATGTGTTGCTGCAACTAGTTGGTTTTATTGTCTCTTTTTATAGATGGTTTAATTCATTTCAGCTGGGATTTAGGGATTTTATAGGTCTGGAAATCTTTCAGCACACCCAATTACTGGAATTTAGGAAGTGTATAGGCCTGGAAATGTTTCAGTGTTCTTAGTTGCTTTCCTATGCTTAGGGACCGTCTCAAACAGGATTTTATAATGCATGAAGAAATGCACCTTTCTGATGTTGATGTAATGTGTGTGGAGGGTGGGGGTTCTGAGCTTAAAGATTTTCATTCAGTTTTTTCCCCTATGTATATTTTAAAAGATGGGTATACTGGTAAACTCATTCTCTGAGCATGCATCCTTATAAAGCCAAAAAAGCACCACTCATGCTCAAGAGGAAACTATTAGCAAGCTTATGGGAATCGTAAGGGTTGCAGGAGTGCAACTTTTTTCAGAATTTTTCACTGAATTTTAGAACTGGAAGGGACCAGAAGGACTACATAGTCCAGTCCCCTGAATACTCATCTAAAGCACTCCTGAAAGAGAAACCTGTTTTTAAAAACCTCTAAAAAAGGAGACCCCACCACTCTTCAAGGCAGTCCATTGCTGAACAGCTCTTACAGTTAAAAAGTTTTCTTATGTTTAGTGGATTCTTTTTTCTTGCAATTCGAATCAACTGGGTCCATGTTCCAGATTCTTGAGCAGCAGAAGACAAACTTCCTCCCTCTTCAACATGAGATCCCTTGAGATATTTAAAGACGACTAACATGTCACCTCACAGTCTGCCCTATTAAGCTAAGCATATCCAGCTCCCTAAGTCATTCCTTGTAAGTTTTTTTTTGGTGGGAAGGAAGACCCTTAAAAGAGCTCAATGAAGATGCTTAAAGCTTAGCAAGAATGCTTACTTGACTGCTGGGTTTGGGGAAAGGGAAGGAGGAATGAATGAATGGAAACTTGAACAGTAGTATTCACATGACAATATTTTGTTCCCAGCTCAATGCGTAAAATAATAACAAAGATTTTCCCACTTCAAAAAGACCATAAAAAAACAAAACCCTGTATCCCATAATTCTTTACCATTCATATTCCAATCAGATAATCAGAAAGAACAGAATAATGTGTCAGTGTTTGCTATCATGAACCAATGAGCAATAGTCCCCGTCCCCCCACTTCCACTAACCTCTTGAATGTGTATGGGCATTATTTAGGAATACTGAAAAACAATCTGGGAAAAATAGCTCACCCAAAAACACCCTTGATAAGAAAAGCTGATTGTAATTTTTATTTTTTAAAAAACTGCTTTGGCACAAAGCTTTTGACGTCCTCCACAAATCAATAGAAAACAATTTCATTTGTTTGCAGTAACTGCTCCCGCTGAGACTCTGGCAAAAAGGCATTTCCCAGCAAGTTGCAAACAAATAGGACACGGGCCGACAGTAAACAAGTTTTGTTTGTTCTCCCCCCAGACAAGAAAAGAAGCAAACTTCAAAAAAGCAAAAACCCAATGACTAGGCAACAATAGTGGGACTCGAGGAGCTTGTGGTTCACAGGAAATTGTTAGCACGAGCAAGGTCATGAGCTCCCAGGGAGAACTCACTTGTCATGTGCCACATTCAGTGTTTCTTTTGTGATAAACTGTGCAGAGACTTTTTGCAGGGTGAGGAGAGAAAAGAAAACCCTGATCCTTCATTTACAACCATCCCTCATGGTGAAATAGAAATCTCTACTTTTAATATTGAGATTTACAATCTTCTGCAAAGCGAGAACCCTCTCTCTCTCCACTAACCTGCTGGCACATTTCTACCCCCTCATGCGTGGGTGTTCTCAATCTAGGAAAAAGGAGGCATTGCATTCTCTTAGTCTGTTATGAGAGAAAATGGATCCTTATTTTGGGGGGGGCCCATTTGGCAGGAAGAGGATCCAAAAATCTGAAGGAGAGTCTCAGGGTTTGTTTAGAGACTGGCAAACCAAGCCTACTTTGAGGATTAAAACAGTAGCACTGCTGCTTTCGTTGTGTGCCTTCAAGTAATTTCTGATTAATGGCAACATTAAAGTGAATCTAGAAAGCCGGGATAACGTAATGGTTCGAGTGTTGAGTAATGAATCTGGAGTCCAGGGTTCAAATCCCAGCTTGGCCTTGAAAGCCACACAAGTCACACTCTCTCAGCCTCAGAGGATGGCAGTGGCAACTTCCTTTCTGAAGTAATTTGCCAAGAAAACACCACAATAGGGTTGTCATAAGCTGGAAATGACTTGAAGGCAACAACAACAAAAGATGAACCTACCATTTGAACTTCTTGGCAAGATTTCTTCAGAGAGGATTTGCCATTACCTTTTTCTGAGGCTGAGAGAATATGACTTGGCCAAGGTCACCCAATGGGTTTCCACAACTGAATGGGGATATGAATTGTGGTCTTCTAGTGTCTTAGTTCCATGCTCAAGCCATTATATCACAGTAGCACTGTTGCTCCCTATCAACCAATACCAGACCTTCTCAATCCCTGCCCTTTCTCAAAGACTGGTGAGAAGCAGGGGGAAAACATTTCCCCTCAATTAGCAACCAAGGGTTCAAGAGAGAACAAGTTAGCATGAACACAGAGCCAAAATAAAAAAATGGGTCCGCTCAGTCAAGATCATCCATTCTGTAACATACAATGAAACATGCACTGTGCCTTGGTATCAGGTTTGGCAAGTTCTCACCATCACTAGGAAATGGTGCCATATACAGTTGACCTTCTGTACCCACAGAATTTTTATCCATGGATTCAAGCATCTATGGCTTGAAACTACTCAAATATATATATACGTTCCAAAAAGCAAAACTTGATTTTGCCTTTTTATATAAGGGACATCATTTTACTATGCCCTTGTATATAACGAGACTTGAACATCCATTGATTTTGGAATCCACAGGGGATCCTGGAACCAAACTCCAGCAGATACCAAGCTCCCACTGTACATCCTTCTTCGAGAACAGAATCATAGTGCTGGAAGTGGCCCCAGAGATCATTGAGTCCAATCTCACTCTCAGTGCAGGAACTAGCTAATCCCACTGCTGAGCTTCTCTTACTATCAAGAAGTTAGTTTAAATGTTCAAATGAAATCTACTCCCCCTATAACTTAAAACTATTTGAACTGGTCATACCCTCTGGGTCAGCAAGACACCTCCTCTCTGTGACAGCCCTTGAGGTATTGAAAAAGTGCAGTCATGTCACCCTTCCATCCTCTACCAGGCTGGACATGCCCAACTCACTCAACCTTTTCTCATAAGGTTTGGTCACTATATCTTTAATCATCCTGAATTTTTTGTAATTTGTTACAGAAGGACAGAAGAGAACAACAAGAGGTTTAACACAAGACTCACACATTCTGCAGCAGCCCTGTGCTTGGAGAAACTAGCTCTAAGCTACACAAATCACACTTGGCAATTAAACTCTAAGCACAGAAGAAGAGGAAAACACACACCTCATAAAAATGTGTATTACTCTTGTCTTTTCCTGAGATGTGGACTTGCTGCCATTTCCAGTCAGGAAGAAGAAAACTCCTTCTTTCATTCTCTTAATATTATTATTTTTTGTTGGACAGCAGACTTTTACTGCAGCAGCTGTGATTTTGCATCAGGGTTAAGAAGATGGGGAACTTGGATGACAGAATTAGGGCCATACTTATCAAATTTGCAGATGTCAGCAAATTAGGAGCAGTAGCTAACACCCCAGAGAACATGATCAAAATTCAAAATGACCTGAATAAAGTGGAAAGCTGGGCCAAAGCTAACAAAATGATATTCAACACAGAAAAATGTAAGACACTGCACTTAGGGCAGAAAAACGAAATGCATAGATATAGGATGGGGAAAACCTGGCTTAATGAGACTACATGTGAAAGGGATCTAGGAGTACAAGTAGACCACAAGTTGAACATGAGTCAACAGGAATTGGGGGGGGGGGGATTGTTTTAATGGTAACTGATATGTTACTCTATTGCATTGTATAGCTTTTAAGATGTTGTAACCCGCCTTGATTCCTTGAGAAAAGGCGGGCTATACATAATTCATATTATTATTATTAATGTTGTTGTTGTTGTTAACAGTGTGATGAGGCAGCTAAAAAGGCCAATGCAATTTTAGGCTGCATCAATAGAAATAAAGCATCTAGATCAAGGGAAGTAATAGTGTCACTCTATTCTGTTTGGTCAAGCCTCACCTGGAATAATCCTGTGTTCAGCTCTGGGCACCACTATTCAAAAAGGATGTTGAGAAATTGGAGTGTGTCCAAAGGAGGGCAACTAAAATGGTGAAGGATCTGGAAACCATGCCCTATGAGGAACAACTCAGGGAGCTGGGGATATTTAGCCTGGAGAAGAGAAGGTTAAGAGATGATATGATAGCCCTGTTTAAGATTTCACCTCAACATTAGGAGGAACTTCCTGACAGTAAGGGCTGTTCGACAGTGGAACACACTTCCTTGGAGTCTGGTGGAGTCTCCTTCCTTGGAGGTCTTTAAACAGAGGCTGGACAGCCATCTGTCAGGGATATTTTGATTGAGAGTTCCTGCATGGCAGGCGGTTGGACTGGATGGCCCTTCTAGTCTCTTCCAGCTCTACGATTCTATGAACTTTGTTTTTAACTTTTTTTTTCATTTTTAAAAGATTGATGCACCACCTTGTGCAGGTTTTTAAAAGATATATGGACCACCTTGCGCATAACAAAAATACAACATTTAAAAACATATAAAGGCATCAAAAGAGACAGCAGATGAGGAACATTTAGCCAGCAATGAAGAATCTGTACAGATAGAGGTCAATTAAAGTAGCACCACTTATCATAAAAGCCCTCAAGTGGCATTGAAAGTCTGAGAAAAAGGATCACCAGATGAACAGCCTAAGGAGAATTTTAAACAGCTCTCAGGCCTAGGCTTAGTCATATTGTACCTATGTCTTGATTTAAGAATGGGCCTATTCTAAAATGGATTAGTATCCAGGCTTCACAATTTCAATCCCTGTTGTTTATGAACCTCTCAAAGAAAAAACAAACAGCAAACTCTGTGCATCCTCCCCCCGTTCCATTTTCACAGCTGCAGGACTAAGAGGATGTCAGTTTTAAGTGGGGGATGAAAGGCAATTTTCTTTCTAATGCACTGAGATAGCGATCAGGGGAAAGAATCAACTTATCTTTGACTGCACCCTTTACGTGGAAAGCTAGGCAGCACGGGTATGGGAGTGTTTCAGTTGCACACCTTAATTGCAGAGTTTGCTCAGGGTGTATCTTTTCTATCTGGCAGCTGACCTTGCAACAGAGGTACACCCGCACCCTCTGTGACCATCCAGCTGAAATACAACTGTCCCAAACTGGCTTGGCAGTGGAAATTGCCACTTGCTACCTGCTCAGAATACAAAGGCAGCCTTGTCTGATGACATAGCTTGCCTAGTGGATTACTGTGATCTCTATCGTAGAGGCTGTGGGTTTGGATCAGTCTCATGAAAATGAGTTCAGGTTGTTATACAATGGATTTCTTGGGGACTGCTAACACCAACCATCTGTACAGAAAAGGTGTCCAGCATGCCACCATTTTTTTTCCAGAGGGAAGGGGAGCAATCTGAGCTATCATCACTTCCTGCTTCACACATCCACTTCCTGAGCTCATCATGAACAACTGGGTGTTATTGAAGACATACACTCAGTAATTTTTGTTTGTTTGTTGTTGTTAACTGCTCTTGAGTCAATCTCAACCCAAGGCGACCCTGTGGATGAGACATCGCCAAGACTTCCTGTCCTCCACTGCTCTGCTTAGTTCCTGCAAATTCATATCTGTAAACTCATGAACAGAGTCCATCCATCTATGTCAGTGGTTCCCAACCTGTGGGTCAGGACCCCTTTGGGGGTCGAACGACCCTTTCACAGGGGTCGCCTAAGACCATTGGAAAACACATATTTGCATGTAGCAATGAAAATAATTGTATGGTTGGGGGTCACTACAACATGAGGAACTGTATTAAAGGGTCCTGGCATTAGGAAGGTTGAGAACCACTGATCTATGTGCTCTTCCTCTCTTTCTACATCCCTCCACTTTTCCCAGCATTATTGTTTTTTCTAATGAGTCCTCTCTTCTCATGATATGTCCAAAATGCAACAGCCCAATTTTTGTCATTTTAAGCTTCCAGGGAGATTTCTGGCTTGATCTGCTTTAGGACCCATTTGTTTGTCTTTTTGGCTGTCCATAGAACCCTCAGCGCTCTTCTCCAGCATCACATTTCAAATGAATTGATTTTCCTCCAATTTTGTTTCTTAGTTGTCCAGCTCTCACATCCACACATGGTAATAGGGAATACAATGGCTTGTATGATTCTAACATTTATTCATGAAGTACTGGGTGTAATTAGAGACACACACAGTTATACAGATGCACAAACATGAGATGTCTACTAAGCAGGCTGACAATAGCACAATAAGGGCTACTATAATAGTTGTAATATTTCACTGGATAAAGGTTAACAAATAAGAAGCTAACAAATAAGAACGCAAAGGATAAAAAATAAGAATGCAATTAAAAATATTTTACATTGCAGTCTGGCACAGGGCTAATATGTACACTTATATGACCTTGGTGCATTCCTGTGTTCCCACTTCAGTTTTCTGGTGGGTTATTTAGAGAAAACATTTGAATCTTTAGGGTTCTCCAACATATGCTTAAGCACCCATATAATGTGAAGGATTATCAAGGAACAAGAATGACTCTGTGGCATATTGCAAGACCAACACTCCCTTTATATAAACAGAATACAGAAATCCCTCACATCTATATGTAATTTTATAAATCCATTTATGGTTCTGGATAGCTATAAGCCACAATTTATACATGAAGGAAGGAAGGAAGGAAGAATAAAGATATTTTGTTGTGTCAAGAGACCTTTAAGACTTCTGGGTACAAAATTTGCAAGGTTGAAGCAACAGCAACAAACAAACAAACAAACAAACAGGTTTTTAAAAATGGAAAATTAGTATTTCTGAAGTACATGAAAACAACAGTGGCTGCTTTTTGCCATTCCCAAAATATTTCATTTGGGAAAAGCTGCTGCATGAGCAAGCATAACACATCTTGCTCTTGAGCTCTGATCTGACTGGAAGTGCAGTTTTCTCCCTCTGAAGTCAACGGCTTGAAAAAACTGGAATTGGGAGGTAATGAAATTGTTGGTGGGAGGATCCTGGCATTAGTATTTTGTGAGAAATTTATCCACTGGGGTAGCATCATCCCTCTCCTTAAGCTGCTTTGCCTTTGACTACAGCAAAAGCGCTTTTGGAATTATAGATGCAATTGATGAAGAAACAAACTGGGTCCAGCTGCACTTGAAAGGGTTAATGAGAAAGGGTCTGCAACTGAGTCCTTCCTTCTTTCTGCCAATTATCCTGCCTGCCTGTTGTTCACTCAGTACTTGAAAATCTTCCCTGTCACTCTATTCCTCTTACACAATGCCTGGCAAGAGCTAAGGCAGAACTATGCTGCTGTAATAATTAAAAATGGTCACAGTTTTACTGGTTCTGTTAATATAGAATCATCAGTGAAAAGCATGTGAGAGAGGGAAAATGTTATCATGAAACTGAAGAAGACATACTGTATAGCTGAGTTAGCTCATGTGAAGTCATGTTAAGTTTTCCCTTCAAAGCCTTCAAATGCACAACAGCCAAGTGGAGAATTGCAAAAATGGACAACAGATTTGGAAGCCTAAGAATGTCATCTATACTTATATAGGAAGCAAGTGCTTAGGCCTCATGCCTACAAAAACCTACCTTCTTAAAGAAGGTGGTGAGCAGGAAGCCTTCCCTGGAGTCAACAGAAGCATAATAACATCACCAAAGAATCCTGTAAGGGACATCTGTCCAGTCTGCAATAAGCTCAAGAAGGCACTAAAAACACATCTCTTCCGGCAAGCATACCCCCCAGATAAGATCTGAGGAAAACTTCACCTCAGGAAAAATCAAGATAATTTTATCACAGGATGTATTGTGGTTTTAATATTGTACTAGCATATTTTGATAATATATGGTTTTAAATTGTTTTTAAATTGTAATGTTAGATATTTTATTGTCCGAAATACTGTCGTAATCCTGCTTCGATCCATCGGGAGAGGCGGGAAAATAGAAATAAAACTTATTATTATTATTATTATTATTATTATTATTATTATTATTACAGAATTAACTTTTTGAATCCACAGAATTTGAAATGCATAAGGAAATAATCACCCTTGCAACAAGCTCATCTGAATTCAATGACACAAGTTGGTGCATTTTAAGAGGCTAGAAGAATTATGAGAACAGCTAATCGGCTGCCCAGCTAACACCCCATGATGTTTGTATGTCCAAACAATCAGCCCATCCTACTTTCCTAGCTATTGTTACCATGATATGTGTGTGGGTGTGTTATCCTCAGATATCTTTGAGGCAGCTAAACAAGTATGGGGCACTTTAAAATCCAGCTCAGATGACCTCTTTATATTCTTTTTTTAGATTTATGTGGTACTGTCAGAATGAGCTTGTGGCTAGACAATTATTATTATTATTATTAAACTTTATTTCTATAGCGCTGTAATTATACACAGCGCTGTACAAAGTCGGTAAAATTAGGAGTAAATAAAAGCCTGCCCAAGGCGTACATTCTAAGATAATAACAATTAAAAGAGGAATAGATAAAATTACCATCTAGAAAGGAAAAAACAGATTAAAAACATCAAATATCAAACAAATCACATCACATCAACTATTGTCAGACAGCCAGATAACAATCACAAATTCCCTGAGAACGCTTCCCTAAACAATATGGTTTTCAGCTCTGTCTTAAAGCTGGTTAGGGAAGTGATGAGCCGTGCATGCGGAGGAAGAAGGTTCCAGGAATGAGGGGCAGCTAGGGAGAAGGGACGGATCCGGGATGGGGCAGAGAAGATCCTGGGCTGAGAGAGGAGATTTTGGCTACCAGAGCGGAGAGTGCGAGTAGGGATGTAGGAAGAGAGAAGATCAGTTAAATAAAGAGGGGCCAGCCCATGCAGAGCTTTGAAGGTCAGTAACAAAAGTTTGTACCTGATGCGGAAAGGAAGAGGGAGCCAGTGAAGGGAAGACAACAGAGGGGAGACATGATCATAACGGCGAGCGAGTGAAATAATGCGTGCAGCTGAATGCTGAACAGAAATTAATGGGTGGAGGTGAGAGAGAGGAAGCCCTGCCAGGAGGAGGTTACAGTAGTCTAGTCGTGAGACCACTAGGGCATGGACCAGTGTTTTGCGGTAGAAGCTGAGAGATATGGACGGATTTTGGCGATATTATAGAGAAAAAATCTACAGACTTTGGCTGTAGTCTGAATCTGTGGGATAAATGACAAAGAGGAGTCAAAGATGAAACCGAGACTACGGGCTTCCTGGACCGGCTGGATAGAAATGTTATTGACAGAAATAGAAAAGGAGTAGTGAAGGGTGGGCTTAGGAGGGAAAACAAGAAGCTCGGTCTTGGACATATTGAGCTTCAGACGCCGATGGTACATCCAGTGGGAGACAGCTGTTAAACAGGATGACACTTGCTGCTCTAGCTCTGGTGAAAGGTTAGGGGTGGAAATGTACAGTTGGGTATCATCGGCGTAAAGATGGTAAGAGAAACCAAAAGAACTGATAAGTTTGCCAAGGGAGAGTGTGTAAAGAGAGAACAGAAGGGGACCTAAAACAGAGCCCTGAGGAACTCCAACAGATAAGGGAGACAACTTCAAGTACGCATGGCATGTCACAAAGACAGCACCTGTGTGCAGGGTACGCATGGCCAAGAACACGAGGTGCCACAGGCCAAGTCAGAACAAAATCCACCTTTACTCTTGCCTCCTTTTCAGATTCTTGCAAAACCAGCCACACAGGAAAGAAATGGACATGAGTGCACTGTACTAACACAGGAAAAGTTTCTTTATGGTGAGTGATGCAAAAGAGACACAGTAGGTGTGGCATGGCATTGGTCCATCTAGACTAGTATTGTCTAGACGCAGCAAGAAACCGCCAAGGTCTTTCCCAGCCCTATTTGGGCAGTCCTGGTTGTTTTCTTGGAGTCTTCCCCCCAGCTATTAGACATGCCTACTTCCACTTGGTTTCTGAAGGGAAATGAAATTAGTGTGCCCAGTGTGGTAAAGTAGTGTGTGTAACATCCCTGGGACCAGTCAGTAATTCACTGGCTATGAAGTTGATCTGGCTATAGAGCACCAGAAGGAATGGAGATCCAAGTTCAGTAATGTCTTCTTTTCCATCCATGCAACCTGGGAAAGTAGAGCAGGCCCTAGCAGTGTCCCCACATAACAGTGAGAGAGTGAGTGAATGTATATGTACCTTTGATGTAGTCTTACTTTCATGACAAGCCAAATAAAATTTGGAAAGCAGAGTTTGGAGAACAGCAGCTTTTGTTTATCTACACACACAAAGAATGGATCAGGGTATGTGTGTATGGAGCAGAAGACTCCTAAGAACAAAAAAGCAGACAAGTGTGGCTGAAGAAATTCCAAGAATTTGGTGTGCGTGAATTTATGACTGTGTTGCGCAAACACAAGGAGTCTCCTGGCATATGGAAGACTAAAAAATTCTATTTGGCATTAGTTTTGTGGACAGCAACTCACTCCATGTGATGTGCCAGATGAAGTGGGGGGGGAGACCATCACAGCCATATTCCATATAAAATCTGTTAATCTCTTAAGGTGCCTCCAGACTTTGTTAGAGAAATTTCAGCATCAGACAGGTATTAAACCAGCACATTTTACCTGCAAGAATAAAACCTGACACTGATAGGATGGCCACAAAAGATGTGTCAAACCCCTGATCCTTTTCCTTCCCTTGCAATGCACTGTTCAATCCTAGCTACCACCTGTCTTCCAATGTGGGACCTAAGGCTGCTCATAGTATAAGTTAAAAACTAAATACAACTAAGACAGCATATCATGCAAACGTTTTTTTTAAAACATTAACTAGACAACACTACTAAAAACTGATTTAAAAACATGTCCAAGATCAAAGTCCAGCATGTATTTCTCTGTAATGCTGAGAATATGCATCTGCATGCTCTTTCTTATCCTAAGGAAATGTACTAGTTGGGTCAGGGTTGCTGTTAGTATTATAGAAACCATAGGCATATGTGGCAAAGGATTCCTTCCACCCTCCCACCCACGCTAATGAGTGACAAAAAACAATTCGTCTACTCAATCCTGAACATTACCAGAACTGTTAAAAGGACCAATCTGATGAAAGAGTTCTTACTGCTACTCTCCCTCCTGAAAGATCTTGAGGTCTGGATAATCTAAGCAACCTGCTAAAAGATAAGTAACTTGAAGGTCACATCTCCTGTCCAAGATGCTGGCTTGCAACATCACAGGGGCTGCAAGCACACACAGGTACAGGCCTCGGCTGCTCTATTATTTCCTGCCTTGTAATCTTCCCATCTCTCCCCTCCTTGGAAGGGCTGTAATTAAACACACAGGCTGGACACATGAGGCCCCCACTTACCCTCCACACCCGTTACATAAGCCTACAGTGCGCTCGCTGCAAGATTATAGACCTCAGTTACAATGACATGTGTCGCCCAGAGACATGCAGCAGCCTAGTTTACCCTAAGCTCAATAGTGTTTTCGTCATTTCAAGGATACTGACTAATTTAGAAACAGACGCTTCTACGGGTAATATGCTGATGGTTGCTTACAATGGGGACAGTTTCTGGGCCAGTCCTATGATTTAAAAAAAGTGCTACTAATGCAGAACTGGGTCCAAAATCTTGCTTTGTTAATTACAATAAATGGGGAAATCTCTGCTACCAAAACCCTATTGAAGTAGGGTTGCCATAACCTGGCGGCCCCCGTGCCTTGTTCCCGGTTCGGGGCCCCGCTCCGGCCATTGCCGCTGCTGCTAATGCGGCTGCTGCGGTGCCAACCCACCTCCTCCTCGTCATCTTCGCGGTGGGCAGCGCCAACCCACCTCCTCCTCCGGCTCCGCCTTCCTCCTTGGTGGCAGAAGCGCCGTCGCCACCGCGCCTCCAGTGTGAGGGCTTGCGCGTGCGCGGGGCTCCAAAACAGGAGCTCGTCCCTTGCTTTGGCTGGACAGCTGGCCAAAGAGGACGGGCTCCTCGGCGCACGCCGCCCAGGCATCAGCAGGGGCTAAAGGCAGCACGCGCGCCTGCCCTGCTTCCCTCCACGCACAAGCGCCTGCCCCGCTTCCCTCCGTGCATGCATGCGCCTGCCCCGCTTCCCTCCGCACACGCCAGCCATCGTGAGGAGGAGGAGGGGGGAGAGGAGGAGGAAGGAGCCGGAGGAAGTGTGCCTTGAAGGGGCCAGGGCAGAATTGGGCCAGAGGAGGAGGAGGAAAGCTGAGTCAGTGGCCATTAGGTCTGCCTTGGTATTTTGGGGTTTTTAAATTATTTTTAAAAATATAAAATACTTATTTTATTTAATTTTTTATTTTTTATTATTGCTTTTTATTTTTTATTTTATTTGTATTATTGCTTGCTTTTATTTTATTTCATTCATTTTTATTATTGCTTGTTTTTATTTTATTTTTCATTTTATTATTGCTTGTTTTTTATTTTATTACAATTTTTATTATCAAATATATACACCCCTGCCTTGTTTTTTTTCATTATTTTTTATTATAAAATATATGCAAGTGCATTTTCTGTATATTTATGGCGCTTTGAATGCTAACAAGTCTGCCTTTCCTGGACAATTATAGTAGTGATGATGATGATGATATTGATATCAACAAGCCTCTAAGGCATGGCCAATGTAACTTGCTGTGATTTTTACAAACTCATGCATAGTGAAGAAAAACCAGAGTCCCTTGACCAAGTACACACTTCTGAGAAGTACAGTTGAACCTGAGGGCAAGTACATTTCTGCCATCTGTCTAGGAATAATGCCAAAATGTCCTCCATTTTGATCATGCCTAAAAAACATGCATTTATATTAACATTTAAAAAAACAACTCAATTTTTTGCGTGTCCTCCATTTTTATGAAAACGTGTCCTACATTTGAAAATGTTGCCCTACATTTGTCCTGGTTTGGAGGTCCTCACTTATGGCAACCCTATATTGAAGTCCTGGTGGAATGTAAATCTCTGTAATGCTGAGAATATGCATCTGCATGCTCTTTCAGCACAGTAATGTTAGTCATGGGAGGGGGGGAAATTAAATTTCTCCCCAAGGTATCTAAAGACACCCAGGCAGTGTCAGCATATACCTTTCCTCATGGCCCACCAGAGCTGTGTCCAGGATCTATTCAACAACTTTTGTGGGATGAGAGCAAAGGCATAGCACAAGGAGGTACTATGTATTTATATTGGAGTAACTAGCAGTTACATCAGTGTAAGACATCCATAGGATTCTGGTGTCTGACAGCTGTTTCTCTCTATTTCTCCCCAAAATAGGAATTAAGCATATGAAGAGCCAACCATAAAAAGTGGACCACTTTTTTCTATGAGTTTATGTCAGGTCTTAGCAAAGCAATGGAGTATTTTCTCTCTCAAGGGAATGGAAAATAATACAGGTAAACAGGAAAGGGATTGCTAAAAACACTGACCACAAATTAGCAGAAATTGTTTCCCAAAAACGACAGGAGAGCTGTAAGGAAAAGAGCATGATTTATTGCAGAGAAATCAAGTTAGAATTTTTTTGAGAGTATAAAAAACTGATGGCATCAGAACTAGGTTCCTCATAATTGTGGTTTGGGAGTGCTCTGCTAAAAGAGTACAGGAAGAGTACAGCCAGATTCTATAGTGCTCAATGAAACAATAAAGAACAAGAAAAACAAAAGCATATCTATATAGACTACTGCAGTTTTCTGGAGCAGAAGGAATACTGTTCCGTGTTCCATATTTTACAATACTGCAGTTTGCATCTCCTCCGCACTTGAATCTGAGTTATCACACTTTCTATCCCACCCACCCTCTAAAAAGGAGAAATGAACAAAATGAGCAGTTTTAAAAGGGGTTATAAGGAATATGATGGCATGGTTTCCATGTAATGCAAAGCCATGGCTTAGCACAACATGGATCAGCTGGATGGGTTTTGTGGACGTTGTGTTAAATTGAAACTAGGGATATCAGACCAGTAATTCATTAGGGTTTATTTCAAAGGAGGTTCCAATGAAATGCTAAGACAGGATTCTTTAAAAATATACCTGAATGCTGCCAAAGTCTTCTTTCTGGCTATGCAAAAAGAGAGAAAAGCAGCTCACAATTACGGTATATAGTGTAAGATGTTTTACAGTATAATAAGAATGTTGTTTGAGAATTAAGTAACTGGAAAAAAGTATATAAAAGGGGTTAAACAGAAGCAGTATGCAACTAGATTTTAGGAAGCTATGAAATTACAGAAACTGGGTTAAATACTCCTTCTCCTTCCTAGAGTCGAACTACTGGGAGTGATGTTACCTTAATTTACTTGTGGTTAACAATTTCCTTTCACTTCACTGCATAAAATTAAATGCTTCACAATTCAAAGTGGCCGTTTACATGTACATTAAGCAACTGGAAAAAAGATAGACTGAAGACAGGTGTGGTATAAATCTTAGGAAGCTGTTTTGGAAATACTACTCCAAAAACACTGCATGAAAAATCAACAGTACAGAAGTACTAGCAAAAAATTATCTGAATCCCCCAAAATTATGTATGTCAGAATTAAAAAAAAATGATGTGATTAGAAAGATGGGTGTGCACTGGTCAATATACTAACTCTGCCATCCATCAGGTTTTATGCAATGGTAGAGATATTTAACAATATATTGAATTTCCATATCTGAAAACAACATCCACATAGGTATACTGAATGTAAGTATGAAACAGATAATTTAGCCAAGAGGATGGATTCAACTTTTCCTCCTCCCGTTTACACTGCTGTCACTTCAAGTGCACCTGATCTTGCATCCTTGTCTCTTCTGCTTTTGTGCCTTCATTCATGCTCTGTCATGTACCTGGATGAGCCTTCCAATTCCTATTTCATAAATCCAAGCTCCTGCTGTCCTCCAAATTCCATTTTAAAACCATGCTTACCCCGAGTAAATGTTCCATGATGTTTCCCCACTCTTCAACCTGGTCCTCCTAAGCTTAAACTCTGTTTTCTTTCAACTTCCCAAATGCTTGATTCAATGCTCATTGTATGCACTTTCAGGTGTTAATTGTTTTCTTTTTACATAGCACACCAATGGTTTTCAAACTGTTTCAGGAAAACTTGGGCTTCTTAAGCAAATTATCAGACTAAACTCAGAAAGAGACAACCAATAATGACAGACAGGTTTCCCCTAAAAGGGGGTTTGCCTGTCACTACCAATATCTCACATATGGATTCCAACACCAATGGAATATGAAGAGGTGTAATAGGCCAGGTCAGTGCCACACAGAAATTAAGAAATGTTTTAATGTCCTCAATATCTCCAGTAATGGGCTGGTATTCCACAGCACGTGTCCCAGTTGCTCCCTGGAAATGGGTCAGCAAGGAGGTGGTTGCCTGCTGTAGGCAATGATTTGGGGGTCAGTGCCATATAACAATTGGAAGGAAGGAAAGGATAACAGTTTTCCTGCAAACTACAAAGGAAGTCATTGCTATAAAGTCACAGGACTTACCAACTCATTACAAAACACAGTCTTTATGATCCTTCCTAAAGGCCTCAGATTAGCTAATTCACAATGGTGATAAATGCATTGCAACTAACCCTCAGTGTTTTCTATCCATGTTGGTATTCTGGGGGTGTTTTGCCAACCTCTACATGCATAAAACCACCAGCTGAAATTCTTTGTCCTTAAAAAGAAACACATTTGCTGATTAATACATTCCAAACATTCCAATAGATCCATCAATCCTGTTAACCCCACCACTCATTGAAAGTCTGTTATGGGGAGGCCAGTTCTAAAATAAAGTCTACTCAGCTTCTAAAAAGTACATACCTCTTTTGATGCATGAGGCCTTTATTGAAGCTAATGCTTCCTGTAGCTCCATCATGATATACAAATCCCACTGAGATCAAAACTGTGGGCTTCATTCTGTGCATGGTTGGCTATTTAGACAATCAGCTCTGGGAAACCTCTATATAGTATGCCGGTTGTTAACTGAAGCTTATTCATGAATGGAAGGCCATATGTGTTCAGGGCATTAAAAGGGCTATTGTGCTTACAGCACCTAATTCAGCTGACAAAGAGCTGAATTTTATTAAGTCATAAAACAGAGCTGGCAAGAGCACAGTGGCTGCTCCTCCTCTTACAATCCTGCATAGATTTTATTTAAAGTGGAGAGGGATGCAGTAAGATTTTATTCCCCATTCCTGGAAATGTACTAGCGGCTCAACTTTGTAGGGTCCACTGTGGCTGAAATTTGACAATCTCTGTACAAACTCAGGCTAGCTTCTAAATGCATAACGTGTCAGATAAAAAGAGAGATGGAATATACAGGATGAATGTCTTCCACCCACGTCAGATCAAGGATCCTGCCTCTGCAAAAAGAAAAACCCCTCTTTGCATCTTACCTCCAATTCAGAGGCTCCTAGACTCTGAGGTTATAATATAATAGTATGCAAGAAATTCTCTCACGCACGCACATATCAGCCCTTGTCTGCTTTTTCTTACTTAATTATTATTATTATTATTATTAGTTTTATTTATACCCCGCCTTTCCATATGATCAAGGCGGCTTACAACAGAGTCTCAGAATACAAAGCAAAACAATGCACAGGAAAAAACAATGCAATACCATACAATGCCAACAATATAAAAATACAGTACATAAGGCACTCTTAAGTTACGTTAAGGAAGTTACTCTTTCTGGCATTCTTAATATGAATATTTTTTTAGAGTGACAAGAGTTCAATAAGGCAAACTGCAAGGTCTAGCAAATCTCAAATAGCTTACAGCTTGCATTAAGTCAGAGTGAACCTGATAAACTAGGCACTTGTAGCCTGCATATAAGACACGCGACTGAACCAGATAAGTTTGAAATATCCCTATTTTTAAATAGCAAAGATAAATCTGTCATATCTAGAAGGTGCAAGGATGATTTGTGTAAATTGGAGGTTGGAATTGTGTGGCCCTCCAGATGTTGCTGGCCTACAATGCCCAATGCTCCTCACTCTTTGCTACAAGCATACAAGTGATCCACTGTTTCATGGCAGCTGTGTCTAAAATATATGAATTTCAAGTAGAGCATTCTTGGCCCAGCCTAGTTCCCTGACATTATAGAAATGCCCTTTGAAGCTATATCAAGCAGCCTTTCTAAGACACACAACAGGTTATGTCTTGACTTCTTGTCAAAAGAACCTGTTTGGTTGTTGCAGCTAGCTTTCCAAACGGGGAAATAGTAGAGTTCCACAAGCCACATGAATATTCACATACAACCTAATAGTGTCTGAAGAAAATATGATTTAGGAATTTCATGTTTCCAAGACATGCCTGATTTTGCATATGTAGGTTTGTTTCCTGACAGCCTTGAACTCGGGCATGCCTACTGCATTTCGTGGCACTTGAAGCAGAAAGAAAGTACAGTTATAAAATAGTTTCTATTTTTAGCTGCTTGAGAATCAAGAAATATTAGAAGCAAAAGCCTAAATCAAGATTTATTGCAATGTTATTTGCCTCTTTTTGTGCCTTCTGCTGCGCCATTTCCGAAACTGAATTTTCTGAGGTTTTTTAATTTATGGAAAATTCACAAGTATATACAGAAATTCAAACTGTCAGACATCAACAGGACACAACTGTCCTCCAATTACCATTTAAGGTCTTATAAACTGTTGGAGAAATATTTCTGTTTCAGAAAATCTCTTCTGCTGATGATGCATATATCAACAACGTGACAGGCTGATTTGAAACACAGAGGAACTGAGAAAAGAAACATATCATTGAAGGGAACAACTGGCATTGCTTTTCTGGAACATCTCCAGAGTATGAACAGTTTCATTACCCTTTATCCCCTTCAATATTTCATCCACAGTTGAAATTTAAATATTTCTGCTAGCGATTGAACTCCCTGTAAGCTGCTCTGAGATCTATTGATCTTTGGGAGGAAAGAACTGTTCTTGTAGACAGAAAAAAGCCAGCAACAGATAAAAAATCCAGTTCACCTTTGACCAGTGAGGGTTCTTCTGGAATCATGTCTTATATGATTGACAAGTCACACGCTGGTGTCTACTATCTGAGTGCATTTGCTTGCAGCAGGACTGGCTAAACCAACCACAGACCTTGGTTAATTTGTTTATCATGACATCTGACCCAATTGAAGCCGCTCTCTGGTTTGTTTCTCCCACAACAAGTCAGACAGATAAATCTAAAATTAACTCTGGATTCTCTCACTGATTTGTTAGAAACACTAGCTTACCACGGTGTCCAAAGGTGTCTAGAATGAAGAAGCATTTTCTTTGCTGACTGTGTAAACATGAAACCTTATTTACAAAACCGACAATAAAGCCTACCACAATTTTAGATGGGAGATACAGTAAAAGTCCTAAATCTTTGCTGATGAAAGTGGGAATGTTTTCCACTTTGATGTACCCAAAGGCTATGTAAGATATAGTCTTCCCTATATAAGTGAAGCATAGCGTTTGTTGTTGTTGTGTACCTTCAAGATAGTTCTGACTTATGGCAACCCTAAAGCAACCCTATTACAGGGTTGTCTTGGCAAGACTTGGACAGAGAGTGCTTGTCTTTGCTTCTGCCTGAGGCTGAGAGAGTGTAATTTGCCCAAGGTCACAAGGTTATTTTAAACACGAGGCCTCTCTTTTTTTCCACTTAAATCTTCTCTTCTACTGAGTTTTTGGTTTTTAAAGGGATGTATAGTTGGCCTTCTACATCTGCGGTTTTGACTTTTGCCTATTTGATTATTTGTAATTTTGACTAATATGTTGTCTCTAGGAATTGCTAGGTCCTCCAGTGCAACTCTGCCAGAAGTTGAGCATAGAATTGTGCTGGAGAACCTAGACGTTCCTAAAGAAGATACTTCTTTAGGCAATGGAGGTCCTCCAGCTTGATTTATGATCAACTTCTGGCAGCTGTTCACCACAGAGTTGCACTGGAGGACCTGGAGATTCCTAGAGAGGTGATCTCTTAGGTAAATAGAACAGTGTTGTTCTATTTATGAATTTTCCACATTTATTGGGGTCTTGCACCCTTAACTACTACTTCTTCTTAACATTTATTTATAAAATGCTGTAAAGTTTGCACAGCGCTTGATACAGTAAGGGTCAAAAAAGAAAAAAAGACGAAAAACCTGCCAATCGGCGTACAACCTACAACAACAACATTACATGATTAAAATATCTCTAAAGTAATACTAATTAATATACAATAAAAACCAAATAAGCAGCAGATCAACCCCAGCGAATATAGAGGGACCACTGTAGATGAATCCCACAGCCCATTTCTGTCAAAAGGCAGAGATCTGGGAAGCAGGGGTGTTACACCCCACACCCCCTGCATTCCCATAGAGAAACCCCAGAGGGAAGGTATCAGGAGGTTAAAGACTACTGCAACCTCTTTAGAATTTCTATTTAAACATTTCCACTTAAGGCTTGCACTCAGTTGGGTCCAGAGCAGCAGCAACAGCAATAACAAACACACATTTACTGTATTGCTAAATTCAATTTGTATTTGCATAACCGTTTTCATTTTTAAAATAATTTTTATATACTTTAGACTGTGTGTGTGTATACATAGTTCAAAATCTTTAAAATTGATTCTGTTGTGCACTGCTCTAAGATCACTAGGACAAGATATAAATGTTTCAATACATATATACATAGCTTGATTTCAGACTTTCTACAAGTGGCAAGAATGCAGGCAAATACCTCCACTCATAGCCATCCTACCCTCCTTCCCACCACACAAATGTCTTCTTGGCATGCAACTGCCTCTCCTGCATCACAATACTGATTAATTTAACACAGCTAATAATTACTGGGGCTTAATCCATAAAGACAATGGGATTCATAGTATTTTAACTGCTAAGTGCAGACAGTTTCTCCCCACTTCTTCCAAGACTGTCATGCAATGCTTTAAAAAAAACTGTTGCAGACCAAACTTTGGAAAGGAAGCACAAAGGTTGTCTTAATCTAATTAACTAGTGGAAAATTCCACTGCCTACAGTTACTTCCTAACAGGAAGCCTTGACCTTAGGTGTGATGCGTTTTTCATATCACTTGAATGAAGAAGAGAAAAAGGAGATATACATATACATAGAGAACAGAACAGAGAATCTGTTAAGTCCCCAGTTCTTACATCTAGCTCCTGCTTTTCTTTTTAAACTCATTTGACATTCAAGTGATTGTCTAATTATCTTTTCAGCCATGCATCTCTCTCTGTATAAATATGGAATGACTCTGAAGTATACTTCTTAGCAGAGATAACACTATACAACCAGCCCTCACCTATACATGAATTTTTTTATCCTTGGATGCAATCATCCACGGCTTGAAAACATTTTAAAAAAATAAAATAAACACCAATAAAGAAACCTTGATTTTGCCATTTCATGTAAGGGGCACCATTTTACTATGCCACTGTATATAAAGGGACTTGCACGTCCACAGATTTGTTTTAAACTTTTGTACAGTGGTGCCTCGGGTTACGAAATTAATTCGTTCCGCGGCCGCTTTCGTAAACCGAAAAGCCTTCGTAAGCCGAAATGCCATAGGCGCTAATGGGGAAAAGCCGCGATTCGCGCCGAAAAGCGCCAAAAGTTTTTTCGTTACCCGAAAAAACATTCGTAACCCGGAACAATAATTCCCTATGGGATTTTTTCGTATCCCGAAAATTTCGTAACCTGGGTATTTCGTATCCCGAGGTACCACTGTATTAGTAAGATTTAAATCTGTATTATGCTTTAGTTTGTTGCAAACTGCCTTGGGCTGCCCTGACAGGAGAAAGGCAGGACATCAAATAAATAAATAACGCTACTTAGGTGTTAACAAGAACCACATCAGGAACCTACCAAATAACAACAACAACAACAAATATTATTAAATGCTAATATTATTAAAATATTTATACCCTTATATCAACAGTTTGCTATCTCAAACTATATAAACAGTTTAACACAGTAATTAAGCTAAAACATGCTAAATTACAATAGTAAGTTAAAAGCAGAATTAAAAGAGTTACCGTAAATGTTTCAAGTTATTTGTGCACTATTTTGTTGTGTTGTATTGCTATGGTTCTTACTGATTGTATTATTATTATTATTATTATTATTATTATTATTATTATTATTATTATTATTATTA
>NC_056525.1:244356478-244367494 GCF_019175285.1 Sceloporus undulatus
ACTTTTATTTATGAAGCGCTGTAAATTTACACAGCGCTGTACATACAATCTTTTTAGTTAGACGGATCCCTGCCCTCGGGCTTACAATCTAAAAAGACATGACACAGAAGGAGAAGGAAGTGGTGGAGGGAAAGGGTAAGAGGTCCAGCAGTTCCTCTCTACCTCCAAGGCCTGGACCAAGGCAGATGGACTGGAGGGAGGGCTTGGCTTCATAATGGATGGTTAATCTTCTTCCAGGGAAAATACATACTCTCAAGTAGGATAATACATATACAGTACATAGCAATACAGGAAATGGTTTGATAAACAGGCACCAAAAGAAAATCAAAAGAAAGAACTGCTATTGAATTTGGTAGGTCATTAAGTAAGGCATGAAGCTGCTAGCAATTTCTGTGGGTCCAAAGATCACTTTTCCTTCCTCTAGACTTTGGCCAGCTGGGTGGTCACTTTTGATTTCTAAAACATGTTCTCTTTTTTGGCTAAACCAGGTGCAGGGGGGAAATGACTTTTAAATGGCAAACTGCATTTCCCAAAGGCTTCGGAAGAGGGTTATACAATTTAACATATGGGGTAAAATTTTTGGAGGGGGTTCTGGATATCCTGGTATGGGGGTCCCTGAGAGGCAGCATAGGGACTGGACCACACTTTGCCCACTCCTACTGAGATGCCAAAACACCATAAGACACCAGATCCCATCTGATCTTGGTAGCCAAGCAGGGTCAGCCCTGGTTAGTATTTGAATGGGAGACCGCAATGCAGAATACTGAAACGTAGAAGTAGTTTCCAAAATGAAGAAGAATATTCATAATAAGACATAAAGGCTTTTGTAGACTCCAGTACATACCAGTTCATACTGGAGGGTCTGTTTGCTGCACCACTGTCTAATAACGAAAGTAATCTTTCAAATTTCAAGGATTCTTTCATGCAGGAACAAATGGCTCCCCAGGCGTGAGAGAAGAAACTTGTTCCAAGTTTTGAATTATGCTACCAGTTACATTTCTCCAGATGTGCAAACTGCAGAATTTAATATCATTGCTTCTTATCCCCAGTCAGAATACAGTGAATTAAAAAATGCACAAAACACACAGCTAAATAGGATTAAGTAGTGACAACCGTACACACATTGGATCCTGATACATTTTAGGACTTTCCACTTAGAGAAATGATTTTACTTTTCTTTCATTTTGATTCTGCAAGTAAGTATCCAACAAAAGATACATATTTGCCGACAACAATGCAGAAAAGGTAGCAAGTGGTACATTTTCAATGGATCAATGCATTCTGCATCTGCATAAAATGTTGTTGTTGTTGCATACCTTCATGTTGTTTTTGACTTATCGTGACCCTAAGTCAAGACTATCACTGTTTTCTTGGCAAAAATTGTTCATAGGGTTTTCAACAGTTTTTCCTTCTGAAGCTGAGAGAGTATGATATACCTAAAGCAGTGGTTCCCAACCTGTGGGTTGGGACCCCTTTGGGGGTCGAATTACCTTTTCATGGGGGTCGCCTAAGACCATTGGAAAACACCTATTTAATTACAGTTATGAAGCAGCAACGAACATAATTTCATGGGTTTGGGTCACCACAACATGAGGAACTGTATTAAAGGGTCGCAGCATTAGCAAGGTTGGGAACCACTGGCCTAAGGTCACCCAGTGGGATTCCATGGCCAGCTGGAGCATCGATCTCTGATCTCCACAGTCACAGTCCAAATGCTCAAACCACTACACCATGCTGGCTCCATATACAGAGTATATAGAAATATCCAGGAAATATCCAGTATACAAAGGAAATATACATATCATTAAATGAAACCTATCCAGGGGTAGCAGTGTTGACTGTGCTGCAATATACAACAAAATCCAAAATCCCCAATATCTTTTATTGGGCCAACTCCAAAACATAACATACATTATGCAAGCTGTTGAAGCTTCACTGGCTCTTAATCAGGGAAAGAAGTTAAAAGTCATAAAGGGGAAAAATGGTAATGACATTACAGTTGCAAATCTGCAATGTGCCTAAGCTATTATTCTGTTGTTGGTTAAAAAGGTATTGAGGGATTTCAACGCCAGCAGAGGACACTCCCCTCATTGGTCATACGAGGACCAGGGACAAAGCCATAAAAGATAGATAATAAAAGTTCAACTCCACGCCCAACAGAAAAGTAACTTCTCCTGAGATCCAGCTGGCTCTGTCCTGTGCAAAGCTAACTGCCACTTTGTTAGGCAGAGAACACTAGATGAGTCTACTGTTATAACTGGAAAAACTTTTTGGTATTGTATAGGTAAAGCTGGCCAAATTGTAGTACAGTACAAGGAAAGACTTTCACCTTTGTTGGAGATATGCAAGTTTCAAAACTGTGCATAATGTATGTTATGCTTTGCAGCTGGCTTAATAGAAGTTATCACTGCTTGCCAATTTTAGATTTTGTGGTATTTTGCTGAAAGACTAACGCAGCCATCCCTGAATATGTTTCCTGGATTTCAAGATACTAAATTCATCTGTTATAGGCGAATCCTAAACAAGAGGGAACTAAAGGATTGGGGCCTAACTGTGAGGTTTTCTACCAATGTAGCATTGTGGTTTGAGTGCTGGACAATGACTCTGGAGACCATGGTTCGATTCCCCATTCAGCCACGGGACTCACTGGGTGATTTTGGGCAAGTCAGATTTTCTCAGCTTCAGAGAAAGGCAACAACAACAACAACAATAATACATTTATATTCCGCTTTTTCACAGGGAATCAAAGTGGATCACAACAGTAAAATGACACAGCATAGAATTAAAATTACAATTAAAAAGACCGATCCCAGAAACCCCCCCCCCCAATCGTAAAAGCATAAGTCCAAGCCATAAAATAGGATTAAACAGCAGATAGTATAAAACATGCCAATACAAGCATAATAAAAAAGAAAAGGAAAAAAAAAACTTGTGAGTGAATTGTGCAGGAGAGGTTATCCTATAGGAGAGCAGGGATGGTGATATCGGTACCAATGTCAATATCAATGTTAGGAGCAGTAGAATTAACAGCAACAGTAACAGTAGTGGCAGGGGGAGGCAGGTCAAGGAGGCTGATCTGGGAAGGCCTGCTGGAAGAGATCTGTCTTGATTGCCTTTTTAAAGGCTTCTAAAATGGTAAGATGACGAATCTCGTCCGGCAGGTCATTTCAGAGCCTAGGAGCAGCAGATGAAAAGGTCTTCTGGGTCACCGCAGACAACCTAGTCTTCTTAGATTGTAGCAGATTCTTCCCAGAGGACCGAAGTGTGAGGGATGGATTATATGGAAGGAGGTGCTCCCACATGTATTCTGGACCCAAGCGATGTAGGGCTTTAAAGGTTAAAACCAACACCTTGTATCTTGCCCGGAAACTAATAGGAAGCCAGTGGAAAGATTTTAGGACATGTGTAATATGGGCAGTTCTAGGTGTGCCTGTAACCCACCTGGCTGCCACGTTTTGTACCAAATGAAGTTTCCGAACTTGGCACAAGGGTAGCCCCATGTAAAGCGTGTTGCAGAAATCAAGCCGAGAGGTTACCAGCGCATGTACAACTGCTTCAAGGTCTCTCCTTTCCAGGAAGGGGCGCAGCTGGCATATCAACTGAAGCTGATAACAAGTGCTCCTGACCCTCACATCTAGCTGTGCTGACAGTTGAAGTGACGAGACAAGGAGCACCCCCAGACTACGGACAGACGCCTTCAGGGGAAGTGTGACCCCATCCAGAACTGGCTGACATAACTCCATTCCCGGATTTCGGGTCCCTATTGCAAGTACCTCCTTCTTACCTGGATCCAGTTTGAGTTTGTTTTTCCTCATCCAGTCCCTTACCGACCTAAGACAGAGATTCAGAGGAGAGTTGCCATCCTCAGTCACTGCATCAGCCCGAGGCACAGAGAAGTATATTTGGGTGTCATCAGCGTACTGATAACATCCCGCCCCATGTCTCTGGATGATCTCGCCCAGCGGCTTCGTGTAATGTTAAATAGCACGGGAGACAGAATGCTGCCTAGAGGGACGCCAAATTGTAGCTCTCTTTTAGAAGAGCAACTGTCTCCCAGGCTCAACATCTGGAATCTACCTGAGAGGTAGGAACGGAACCACTGCAAAGCAGTGCCCCCAATTCCCAATTCTCCCAGGCGTTTCAGGACAGAACCCTGGGCAGTGGCAAATCTCCTCTGAACAAATTCTTGCCAAGCAAACCCCATGAGATAGGGTTACCATAGACTTGAAGGCACAGAGCGAACACACAAACCCCTTCAACAAAGGTTAAACAGTGGGAGTGTAACATCATCACCACTTTCCCCTGTGTGATTTTTAACAAGTCATGCCAGACAAATCTTATTTCTCTCTTTTTTTATAAAATTACCAGCTTGGTAGATGAAAGGAATGCTGTGGATATAGTATATCTTGATTTAAATAAGGCCTTTGACAAGGTTCCCATGACATTCTTGCAAACAAGCTTGTAAAATGTGGGCTAGACAAAGTAACTGTTACATGGATTTGTAATTGGTTGACCAGCCAAACCCAAAGGGTGCTCAACAATAGTTCCTTTTCATCCTGGAGAGAAGTGACCAGTGGGGTCCCACAGGGCTCTGTCCTGGGCCCAGTGTTATTCAACATCTTTATCAGTGACTTGGATAACAGAATTGGGGCATAGTTATCAAATTTTCAGATGACACCAAATTAGGAGGATTAGCTAACACCCCAGAGGACAGGATCAAAATTCAAAATGACCTGAATAGACTAGAAACTTGGGCCAAAGCTAACAAAACGAAATTCAACACGGAGAAATGTAAGGTATTGCACTTAGGGTGGAAAAATGAAATGCACAGATATAGAATGGGGGACACCTGGCTGAATGAGAATACATGTGAAAGGGATCTGGGAGTCCAAGTAGACCACAAGTTGAACATGAGTCAACAGTACGATGCGGCAGCTAAAAAGGCCAATGCAATTTTAGGCTGTATCAATAAAGCAACGTATGGTGTCTAGATTAAGGGAAATAATAGTGCCACTGTATTCTGCTTTGGTCAGGCCCCACCTGGAATATTGTGTCCAGTTCTGGGCTCCACAATTAAAAAAGGATGTTGAGAAACTGGAGCGTGTCCAAAGGAGGGCGACTAAAATGGTGAAGGGTCTGGAGAACATACCCTATGAGGAAAGACTCAGGAAGCTGGGGATGTTTAACCTGGAGAAGAGAAGGTTAAGAGGTGATATGATAACCCTGTTTAAATATTTGAAAGGTTGTGATATTGAGGAGGGAGCAGGCTTGTTTTCTGTTGCTCCAGAGACTAGGATCTCGAATAATAGATGCAAGCTCCAGGAAAAGATTCCACCTCAACATTAGGAGGAACTTCCTGACAGTAAGGGCTGTTTGACAGTGGAACACACTCCTTCCTCGGAGTGTAGTGGAGTCTCCTTCCTTGGAGGTCTTTAAACAGAGGCTGGATGGCCATCTGTTGGGGATGCTTTGATTTGGATTCCCTGCATGGCAAGGGGTTGGACTGGATGGCCCTTGTGGTCTCTTCCAACTCTATGATTCTATGCTTCTATGATCTTTCTTGATGAAGAAGCCAGTAAAACTTCAGGGTCACCATAACCTGGGAATGACTTGAAGGCACACAACACCACCACACTTCTGAAGTAAAGCAAGCTGGGTAATAATCAGTAGAGTGGTACGCAAGATAAAGACTAAGGGGTATGTATGTTCAGTTCCAGTCTGAAAGCAAGTTCTTGGGCTCATAAATCTAACTCTAGGGTTGTGTGTTTTGGGCCAGGTTCTAACTGTTGAAGCTTATTGTTATTGTAAAAAAAATGTTCATCCTGAACTCTTGAAGTTTACACAACCCTGTTCTACATCTTAAATTGTGGGACGAAGGGGGAGGGGGACAGAGCATTAAATCAAGTCATGCAAGAGAAACCTGCTGATAAAGAAGGCTTACTTTCTCTTGTTGCTATGCTACTAAGGCCTGGATATGGTTACACGTCTCCAGCTACTAATCTGGTGAAAGCACTATTAGAAGGGTAATGCAGCATTCAGGTCAGAATAAGAACACATAAAGACGAGTGGACACAATAGCAGGTTTGTTCGGAAAGACTGGTATAGGGTTCAGAGGAAGGTCAGAGGTTGTTTTCCATGCAAGAAATGCCCTAGTTGCTGCAAGTGAATTTTGAAGTCACCAAACAGAGATTAAAAAAAACCTCAATCCACCAACAAACAGCTGATGATTTCCGTAATGGAATGTCATTGGAAATTATCTTATTTATGCCACAGTGGTGATTAGACATATAGTCACGTTCAGAAGCATCCTATTAAATGTGAGAAACATGTCTGAATCCTGTTGGTAGCCCCAACTGCAGCAGATCCATTGAATCATTTGCTGAAATATGTCCACCAACAGGCTCCAGGACACTCTTGCTTGTTAACACCATTCAAATATCCAGAGTTTAGTATGTAGTACATGTTTATCCAGAAAAGCATATAAATGAGCTATACTAGTTCTTTTTTTCCTTTTTTTTTTTTTTTTTTTGTAAATGAAATACTGGGATGAAAGTTGTGGGCAAACCACAGTGCTATAGAAAACATTGACACCTGACGTCACAGAAAGAAAGAGGAACCATTCACTTTCCCAGTATCTGCATATTATCTCATTCTTTCCTGAAGAGCAGGGTGGGATTGATGTGCAATTTGATCTTGAATCATCAACTTCATGGAGCCTTTCTCTCTCTGTGAGAGTCCTTCCTTGTTGGTATCATTAAGATCTGAGTTCATCAATACAAGAAAAGAGATCATTTGCAACAAGGAGGAGGCTCTCTTTAGTAATTGCTCCAGGCACAGTAGGATGATGGTATCTAAGGAGGTGAAATTCTCTGGCTCAGCTTGGTCTTTCAGGCCATTTTTTTAAAGTTGGCTATGAGGAGGCCATTGAAATCACTGGATATTATTACTGCTACTGCATATCAAGTTTTTGTTTTGTTCATAACCTAGAATTCTGGTTGAACAGCACACCACACCTTGACTTTTCACCACATACAGAAATGTCTTACCTAACCAATAAAAGATTACACAAAAATAGTGTCTTTGAGCCCAGGCTAAGACATGGCAAGGTAGCAGGGCTCAGTCCATTTGTGGCTGAACATATTAGGGAATTCGGTAGCCTTCTAATTCAGAGAAACATGACCCACAGTTTTTGCTTTAAAAAAAAAAAGACATCCTTGGTTTGGATTAAATTTACAAGGCCCAAAGAAAATTATGACAGATTTCCCAGCAGAATTACTACACAAAGAAACATCTTTCTACATTTCAAAAGCTAAGCTCCTTATCTGCAAGCAATATTTCACAAGCTAAGCTCAACCTACTATTCTTTACCTCCATACTGATGGATGGCTTTAAATTAAAGTGCAAAAGCCGATGTAACTCTCACTTCACCTAGAAAATCAACCAATCTGTGATTAATTGGGAGATAAAGTTTTCAATACTACTGAATGCTATGTATCACACTCACTTTCAGCTTAGATCACACCCTTTTGATGGTTACAAACCTGTAGGTTATCTGGCACTCTCCAGAGATTAACATTACAAGCACCTCATGTCAACACCTTTGGCTCATTTTCCAAAAGATAATTTATTTGCATACCCCACACCTTATCCTGAAGGTTCAAAACTGAACAGGTAGTTATCATACAAAGCACTATGTGAGGTAGGTTAGGCAAGATACAGCAATTTGCCCAAGGCCATTCAGCAAGATACTCTTTACCTCCTGCACATATGAACCCAATAACATACTTCACGTTACAGAGGACATGATAGATCTTTCTCTTTTCAAAAGAAGAAAAAAGAAAGAAAGAAAAAGATTGAGCCTAGCTTTGCACACACATCCCACATGCTGTGGTTCTGTTAGTTGAGATATAAAAGCCAGGGAACATCTAAATTAAAATCTAGTTCACAGTATCAGTCATATTGCACAAGCACCAGCTTCACACAGCACAGATACCTCAAAAGAAATTGATATGCATTGTCTGAGGAATAACACAAATTCTGAGAATTGCATGAACTTCGGAATAAGATGTACTTTTGCTCTGGAGAATCAAGCCTACAGCCACTTAAAGGCATAGTGAGTCAGACATATTTGAAAGAATAGCTGAAATATTTTGCTTAAGAACTGGGATTTACAGTGACCTAGAAAGAACCTGAGTCAGCTGGAATGGCTGAACATTTTGTGTCAGAGATAAAGCTCAGTTACACAGAAGCCTATGAATCAATCTGCATGGCAGCTCTGTATCAGTACGGTCAGGAGTAGAATCATAGTTTGCTCCTCCTTGTCAATCCCAGAAACTCACAATACAGTAGACTGTACATAAATACAGCAGCCATCTTCTCTAGAAGTGGACAGATGACAGGCTTGCAGGATCTACTTTGTTTTCAGCCTAGAAACCAAAAAATCTACCAGTTGGAGCCAGACACAAAAGCCATTTTCTTAAAGAACTCTGATCCCCAAAATTAGTTTTGTGTGCCAGAACAACTGTTTGGAGCTCAGAGGACTTTTACACAAGAATTAACTCCTAATTGCAAAAAGCTTTGTTTATTCCACTAGTACAATTTAAATTGAAAATTAGTTGTTTTATTGCACCAACAATAAAATGAGAGTCAAAAATCTTTGCCAATCTAGACAGAGCTCTACTGATGGATTTTGCTGTGCCTCTTTCCCATATTGGTCCAATTAATTTAGGACTGCATGAGGATTCAACTAAGCAGAGTGTACTGTGTGCTACTGCTATATAGTAGGGCATGCCCAGGGTATTGGGTGGCTAGTTAGAGAGAAAGGACAAAATTAGAAAAAATAAAGAAGGTACCTTCTCCTTGCAATAAAAAATCTGCCAGTCAGCCTAGGAGTGACCCATAAATCTCACAGTATCATGGTGCTAGTTATATACAACTAGTTTCTGAAGCTACATTATTATCATCTAACTGGGCTTGCTGGAAGGAGAATGTGGCTACATCCCATGGTAGTATTACACCTTCCTGAGGGCCAGCAAATTGGCATAGGAAGTTATCTCACCAGCCACACAATCTGCATGGTTTCCTGGTTACCTATGCTGTGTTGTAGTGGTTACATCAAAGAAGAGGCAACTGCACTGCAGTGGTTTGTGTGAGATGGCTTGTTGCTCACGAAGGCTTTGGATGACAAAACCTGAGAACTCATCTGTTTGCCAAACTGATACCAGAGAAAAGAATGCTAAGTGTTGGCAACAACAATGGAACAACAATTATTTTACTTACCAATTTGTAATAATACTGGTGTCACCAAAGCTGTCTCCATAGCATAACAAAATTCCCGGCCAAACATCACAGCACCATGCATCACCCAGAGACGAACAGGTATCCGGTCTATAGATCCTTCACTTATAGTCTCTTCTTTACTCTCATTCTCATTCCCCGGTTTCTGGAGCTGTACCACAGGTAGCTCTTGAACTTGCATAGATTCCGAGTCAGCATTCTGGGGAGCCATTTTCATTACCATAAAAATATATATAATATATGTATATATATATATATATTTATATATTTATATATATATATATTTATTTATACCTATATAAATAACACTATCATTTCTAACGATAAGTTACCATGTCTTCTCTTTCTGATGGCGTCGTGTTCCTCATGCAAACAATATTTGTAATTCCCCTCCGTGTGAATGGTTTTCGTCATCAATTTCTCACGTAGGTGTTGAAACATTCAGAGGAACAAAAAGCGATTTGGTAGGAAATTCAATTCAACATATGGCTTGCTGGTTTTGTTTTGTTTACTGTGAACTAGAGTTAAAAATCCATAATTGCCATTCAGTTAATACCAGTTTCATAATTATTATCGAAGAGGTGCTGAAGTTGTTTTGTTTGCTACACAAAGGTGGAAAGATGACACAAACAGCTGCTCCACTGGTAATCCCCATCGAGTGACTGATTAATCTAGAAACAAAGAAAAATTAGTAAGTCTCAGACCACCAGGGTACTTTGAGGTTCTCTACTTTCCCCATCCTCTTCCATTCATTTGTCAGTTCTCCTCACTTCACACTTGTGGATTACCACTACAGAACATGCCCACCTGTTTTATGTAAAGGTACCAACTAGCCAAAGACACATATTTTTGGGCCACCAACTCTCCCGCTTTTGATGAATTAATTGATTCAAATTAGCATAACTTAAAAGTTATGTAGAAGTACTCTCTGTAAAAGTACTCTGTGAGGGTTTTGGTATAAAAGAGCTAGTTTGTTATGCTCAGTTTTATAAAAAACAATGTCTGCAATGAAATTAACAAAGTTAAATCCAGAAATAAAAGACATTGTGGAAATAGGTTTCTGCAAAAAGAGACTATGTTGATAAATAGGAATGTTGTAAGGTGAGAACACTTCCATTTTTAAAAACATAAGAAAATACAGGTTGAGTATCTCTTATCCAAAATTCCAAAAGGCTCCAAAATCCAAAAGTGTCCACATGGATGCCTGAGACAGTGACAACTTTGCTTTCAGATGGTTGAAAGTACACAAACTTTGTTCCATGCATATTATGCATAAAACTACCTTTAGGCTATGTGTGTACAATATATACAAAACATAAATAAAATTCACATTTAGACTTGGGTTCCATCTCATTATGTATGTGCAAATATTCCAAAATCCTAAAACATCCAAAATCCAAAACACTTCTGGTCCCAAGCACTCTGGATAAGGAAGACTTAACCTGTAGTGTAAATTTTTACTTCCTTTATTCTTATTTCTGTATACTGCATTTCCAGATCACTTCCTGTTGTAAAAATTGGTCAGGAGGACAAAAAAGCATGGTGAAAATGTGCCCTCCATCCCATTTAAAATGCCTTTGAGGATATTTTGGATTTAAAAAAATGATGATTTTTGCAGGTAGTTGGAGGAGGCTGGCCCTCCAAGATCTACAGGGGACCTATTATTATTATTATTATTATTATTATTATTATTATTATTATTATTATTATTATTATTAT
>NC_056525.1:244367504-244410086 GCF_019175285.1 Sceloporus undulatus
CCTTTATTTATGAAGCGCTGTAAATTTACACAGCGCTGTACATGCAATCTTTTTAGTTAGACGGATCCCTGCCCTCGGGCTTACAATCTAAAAAGACATGACACAGAAGGAGAAGGAAGTGGTGGAGGGAAAGGGTCAGAGGTCCAGCAGTTCTTCTCTACCTCCAAGGCCTGGACCAAGGCAGATGGACTGGAGGGAGGGCTTGGCTTCATAATGGATGGTTAATCATTTTCCAGGGAAAATACATACTCTCAAGTAGGATAATGCATATACAGTACATAGCAATACAGGAAATGGTTTGATAAACAGGCACCAAAAGAACATCAAATAGTAAGCGACAATTATGTAATGCCTGGGAAGGCTTCTCTGAACAGGATGCAGCTTTCTAACACCAGCAATTGTCCATCTCAATTCATATTATAAAAGATATTCTACCAATAAATACTGTATATTCAGGAGTAGCTGTGCTGGCTGTACAGCAAAATACATGAATAAATGTAATAGCAGCTGGCACATGGATTATTGTCACTCTGTTGTGCAGCAGGCAGCACCTTGCAAGTCATTTGACACTCTGTACATATATCACACCACAATTTGACCTACATTTGCCAGAGTGAACACAGGCTAGAAAGCAGCAATTGGATGAAGTTCGTTGCTGTGTGTCCATTACATGCTTGGAGACAAGCATCTCTTCTCACTACACACTTACTACAGCAAGGGGCAGTAAAGCGCCAGTAAATCTAAAGTTACGTGTTAGGTGGCTTTCACTTATCTTTCTATTTGCATAAAAAAACAAGGCTGCTTAGATGGCAGTCTCAAGTAGTTTCCCATTTGAGCATTGAACAGGCAATGCTAATTCGTTCTCAGGCCATGCTCTTGTACAGGGACAAGGAATGTGTAGCCCTCCAGAATATGGTTAGACTGCAATTTCCTTCAGACACTGCCAGATACAATTATGAGGAATCATGGGAGCTGCAGGCCAAGTCCACTTGGAGGGTCATGTTCTGACCACCAGTGCTTGGGTTTCCAACTGACAAATGGTTTGAGACTGCTGAACCCAACAGTACCTGCACATTTTCAAGTTTTCTATTCTGGAAATGGACAAAGCCAGTCTAAAGCACAATGCTTGCTAGTTTTAGCAGACACACAGCTGCATAGTCTGTTCACTTGCATCCCACTGACACGGGTAATCCATTCCGGATCCCCTGCAAAACCGGAAACTTGCATATAATCAAGACCCATTGGCTTGAATGGTCGCACGCTCCTATGCATAGGCCATTTTAGCCCATGGGGCTCGCCCCTCCGTGAATAATCAAGACCATGGACTTCAAGTTCGTGAAAATGGAAGGGTGACTGTAGTTTTGAGAAGTGAAATTCAGCTTTTCAGTTAAAAATATCTGAACACAAGCTTTAAATAAAATTGAGATGCTAAGACTGTTGAGAGTAAGCCAGTATGAGGCATCTAATGCTTCCCTTTTTTGTTTAAGCTGTGCCAATCTCTGCCTCAATTAATATGCAATACAGTATATGCATGTGTATATTGGCACTGGACTCTAACAGAATGAAAATCATGGTCCCAGTGCTTTAGTTTGTACCTTCACCCCACTCCATGATTCTGGAGGTAAAGTTCAGAAATTTAACATTTAGATTACCAACCTCATTCATTACTTTATGCATCTGAGAAAGCAGGCTCAAGTCTATGAAAGCTCATGCTACCAGCTTCTTTCTTTCAGTTAGTCTCAAAGATGCTACAAGATCCTTTTGAATACTGATTTCCCAGACTAACACAGCTATGTTTTTGAATTTCTGCTCTCTTTCCAAGCTGGAATGTTACAGCACACACATATGTTCAAGCCTATGACTTTCACAACAATAAATGCAAAGATATGAAATAACCTTGCACAAGCTTGGGCCATGAATGTGCACAAGCAGATTTCTTTGTTGTTGATTTATTCTTGTTTGGCAATCTCCTCTGAAACAAGATATGAGCAAAGCAAGCAGCATGTATAATTGCATAATTGTTGCTAGACATTTCTGATAAGTGGGAGAGGGAAGAGTCAACCTGAGTCAATGACCGTATATTATTAAAGCCACCACACCTGTATTATATAATTATATAACTGGGCTGTCAATTATATAACTGGACTGCCATTACTGAATGTGAGCATTCCGTTAGGGCCACACAATTCATATCCAAACCCAGCCAGAATTCACCTTGTATACAGGCAAGTGAATTGCAAAGGGGCCAGAACCTTCACCGGGATGTAAACACAGTTTTCCCTAAATGCAGATACTTAGTTCTTAGTGGTTGAAGTGTGGATCTTATCACAGGGCAGGCAACTATGACCCAGTCTTCAACAGAAATTGACACCAAATCATAGTTTTTAAGGCTAGGAACCTGCTGTTGTAACAAGAAATGATACCAATGTTCATGCTTTTTTTAACCAGCTTACCACAGAAAGTGCTGTCAAGATGATAACATTTGAAACTCTGATGCCCATGCCTGAAACCTGCAGAGTTGTTTCATGTGTGCCTCACACCTGGTTAGAGAGGTTAAAGTTCTCCTCTTTAAAATCAGATCTCCAGTTCACATCACAAGCAGCCTCTGAAGTTCCCTCAGTTTCAAAAGCAGTTTTCCATGTGGCAAAACATGCTGCTGACTGAGAAACTTAAATCCTAAGCCCTTTGAGAGCACGTAAACTAGAAGCATGAACCAATATATCAAGACTCTATTTTTAGAATGTGCCAAGCCACAAGACCCTTTCCAAGACACTACTTTATCTGATAAAATCATATTACATCACTAGACAGATATGCTTTGTAACATGTACAAACCAACCATTGTTCTTTGATGCAATTTTCCTCATTCCAGGTACTGTTACCAATGATTTCAAAGCTGGACAAGAAGAAGAACTATTGCTGGGATACAAAATAGCTATTTCGATATCTGGAATGAAAGCTCTGTTAAAGAAACTAGTTGGTGTTGGGATGACAGTATCTTAATAGATAGTGGAGACACAGGAAGCCAGAAAGAACAGATAACTAATTAATATTTTCTTAGTATCAAAAGCTATGGCTGATCAGTAAGACTGAATTCAGCAAACTCCTAAGTTTTCAGAGAGTGAAGGGATATGACAATTTTATCCAACACTAATCTAAAACCCAGAGGAGTAATGCTGCCTGATGAGATTTCCTTTCCAAGCAATAAAGTCTCCTGCAGTCTTGGTATATGGCAATACAGTGAAGCGTTTAAAGGTGACAAAGAGCACAAACAGAAATAAATAAAAGGGGTAGCCAAAGATTCTCATTAAAGGTTTAGGTTGAGGACTGTTCAACCATCATTCATACAAGTTAAGATTGACGGAGTCTATCAACAAATACTAGGCATGTTCTCTACATGGAACCTTCATGTTCAGAGGCAGTCTGAACAGCTTCCTTTCTGTGGAAAAAAGCTGAGTACAGGTGTGGGGAGGAAGAGAACAACAGGAGACACTACTTCGGGTGCTTCCTGGGAGCATCAGGTTGGACACTGTGAGAAGCAGGACAATGGAGTTTGCTCTGATCTTGTAGGAATCTGACATGCACAGGACAGCTGGGTTCCTGATATAGAAAATTACTATTGATCCTTCCAGCCAAAGACCAAATTGAAGTTGCTAACCCCCTAAGCTTGTAGAACTCAAACTGGCAAATTTTTAGTACATCTACTGACTGGCACATACCTAAGCGGGTCTCCATTATGAGAGGTTTCATACAGAAGGAAACTTAGGACAGAGGGCCAATAAGCAACAGAGGGCTGTTTTGACTGCATTGTACCTCTATGGGGTGCATGTAGTCTTGTAAAATTTGACCTGTTTCTCAGTATCCCTATTTAGTACCCTTTCCTCCATGCCAAGCTAGGACCTGCTGATCTTGCATTTTGCAATGGGAGAAGGATGATATGCACAGCTGTAATATCATGCCTGTTCACATCCGTAGATAAGAAAGGAAATTAATTTTCACAATCTGGTCTTGATAGCAGATGAAAGTTAAGAAGCTCAGTCATACCATCTGCCAACTGATAACAGTGAACACAAACATTGAAGGAGGACCATGAGCATAAGTGAACTTTGTAAGAGACTGAAAGTTAAAGGTAGACTGCACGATCAGTTCACAAACTCACAGGCCAGATAATTTTCATAAACAAGAAATCTAGAAGGAGGGGGTAGAAAGCAAGATACACCTATTCTCCCATACTGTACTACAACTGCCACCCAAAAACAAAGTTTGGAAAAGACTGTGAAAAGTTCTTTCCCACAACACAAGCATAGCTCTTTGATTCTACTTTAATGGTCATGGCTATATTTTGTGGAATCCTGGGATTTGTAGTTTGGCAAAGAATTCTAAAAGCCATATGAAACTACAAATTCCAGGATTCCACTGGACAGAAACATGGCAGCAAAAATGGAATCAAAGTGCTATAACTATGTGATGTGAAAGAACCCTTAGATTTTGGGTGGCAACTCCATGGCACGGCAAATGGGAGTTGTAATCCAAAACCATCTTTAATATGCCACAAAACATTTTTGTTGTTTTTGTTGCAACAGGCTATATCATGCCTTCCTCTTAGAGAATTCCCTAAGGGAATTTCTTTCCTACTATTTATTATTTTCAAAGCGTCTGCTTGCTTTCTCTTGCTCTGTTATTACATCCTTTAATAAATACCTTTCTCTGGATTTGGATCATTGTTTTCTGATTTTGACTCTCTGGTTTTTGGAATGGATTTGTGACAAACCCTGAGGGAGAGTTGTCCTCCTATGCACATGGTCCACCTAGTCATATAACTTGGTTTTTAAGTCCCGAGGAAACAAAAAAGTGAGGGAACAAGTTGGGACTTGATCAGTTAGAGATTACGATATCGGTGGCAATTTCCCTTACTTCCAAGTGAAGGTGCTTTATATGAGGAGATGATCACTCACTCCAGGCAAGCAAGAATGTGTGGTGGTAGCTTTTAAAGTGGTGGAGGGCATGTTGTCAGAGGGCTATATTAAAGAGTTGCCCCTTTAACAGGCATTGCTCCATTTTTACATGTGAGTTTAGAATAGGCCCTCAGAATTGTGGCCGTTCAGCTGCTGTTGTATTGTAGCCCCCATCATCTCTGGCCAGGCCTAATGCAACTTACATTTCAGCAACTACTGGAGAGGCATTCCCAAGTCTTGGCCTTAGCACTTACAGAGAATTATCCAAGAGATGCTATTTTTCTGCATATATTATTATATATCATTCCAGGCATCATGTCTGGGGAGGGGGGGGAGACATAGTTTCATATTACTGGAATCCTCTTTGGTGTCTTCACTGACACTATCAGCTTTTAATGTGAGAGGTTTTCGTCCAGACTGTTCCCTTTGTTCAGTTTTCTGCAACCTCATTATTTTACAGATCTGTTAGAAAAACAACTCTCCTTGGCTACTTTAGCCTGAACTGAATGCAAGCTGCAAACTGTTTAGTTGCTTAATGTTAACATACACAGAATTTTTACCAATTAGCCATTATGGAGGCAAAGAATAACTGATCAGCTCTCTTTAGCAGTAATAGAGATGCTACAGTTCTCAGGAGGTTGGACATCTATGCTATAAAAACCACTAAGCATGCCACTTAGAACTTGGGCCTTCTCTCACAGTACAGAATTACAGCATTATAATTCAATTTTAACTGCCATGTAGAATTCTGGGATTTCTAGTTTGGTGGAGCACCAGAGACAATGGTTTGAACATTAGGCTGTGGAGTTTATCAGACAAGGGGAATTGGAAGTATAATCTGATGGCAATCTGAACGCAATCATGGGGTTTACCGTTATTGCGTGATAAACCACTACACACAAATTCGGGCAATGGGAAGTCAGTCCGAATGCAATCATGTGGTTTCACGTTATTGCATGATAGACTGCTACATGCAAATTCGGGCAATGGCATGCTATTTTCGGGCAATTGGGAGCCAGTTTGAATGCAATGCGTATTCATGTAATTGCGCAAAACTAGCGACTTTAAGTGAACGCGTTCTGGCCCCACTTTCTTTTCATTCAAATTTAAGAGAAATTCCTCCTGTTTGATAAACTCCTATGACTTTGGATATCTGGATTCAAATCCCTGCTGGATGACCTTGAGCAAGTTACACTCTCTCAGCCTTAAAGGAAGGCAATGGTAAGCCTCATCTGAATAAATCTTGTCAAGATAAATCCATGATAGATTCACCTGGCACACAAAAAGAAAAAAAAATAACAAGGTACTTGAGCTCACGGGCTGAGAATTCAATGTACTCCTCCTTTAATTGCAAATCTGAGGATTCCAAAGGCTTTTGCCACAGCCATTCAAGTAGAATCACAGCGCTATAATTATGTAGAGTGGAAGGGCCCCTGATGTTTTAAATTGGCATCATCTTGCCCGCGGTGTCCACTTGTGTTCCATTCTACTTCCATTCTACTCTAAAAACTAGCACAAACTCCACACACATCGAGATTGCTACATGCAAACTGTGAAAATCCACGCAGAAGGGATGTATTTTTATAAATTATACTGATCTGTATACCTTGTATGTGCACATTTACTTGATACTCCTACCCCCACCCAAACTGTCTCATTCTACAAACTAGGACAGCTGTTGATATCCATGTCGGCATGAGAGTAATTTTAATGGTGTCCTTTGTGAAGTATATCTGCTTGGTGTGATAACCACTTTATCTGACTATCACCAAAACTGCAGCAGCAAGAAAAACTTCGAACAAAATTAAATGAGCCAATATGTGCTTATGTTATGTAGTAGGGTTTGTTTTTTTAATGCATAAGGTAGCAACTTGTGGAGGTCAGCTGTTAAGGGCTCTCATTTCATGCTCAGAGGAGGTTACAAAGGAAAATTATCAGTTTTTCTATATGTAATTATCAGTTACTCCATACTGGCAAGACAGTAAAGCTTTAGAAAAATTGCAAAAGCACTAATTTTTATCAGAAGGTTAAGCATTCTCAGACAACATTATTGAAAGCAACCCATTGGGTGGCAATTTTTTACCTGTCATTCAAGCAGTCTAGGCATTAACACAGCTGGCTTCCCTTCCTCAAGCAGTGCAAATGGAGAGGCACAGTAAAGAGTCTGACACAGGCAACTTCTATAGTGATGAGAAGGACAAATCTCTGTGCATCTTAAATGCAAAAGGAGGACATAATCAGTGTATACATGGCTCATGGCAAATTAAGATAAACCACATTAACAAGCCTACATATATTATAGTTATACACATTTAAGATTTTTTTCACCTGTTAAATGTGAATGTTCACCATAAAAAAAAGAGGGTTAAAGTCTCCTATGAGTTCAACATTCGCAGTCAC
Organism: Sceloporus undulatus; assembly: GCF_019175285.1. NCBI lineage: Eukaryota > Metazoa > Chordata > Lepidosauria > Squamata > Phrynosomatidae > Sceloporus > Sceloporus undulatus. The sequence continues at coordinate 244,374,860 of NC_056525.1, forward strand.
AGAACAGGCTGTTCATCTCTGCATGATCCTCCCTGTTCATGCTTTTCTTCCTCCAATGTATATTGAAAGATGTTAATTCTGGTGATTCTCTAAATTAGGTACAGAGGGAATAATCTGAATGATCCCAGTACAGAAATCCAAGAAAACTATCAATTCAGAGGAGACTCCCCGCTCCATTTCTGTAGATATCACTGATCTGGGCATGCCTCCTCCCAGTTAAAAGGAGTGTGGTGATCAGTAACTCATGCAAGACCAAGGTTGATAGGCACCTCTGGAGGCAGTTAACTCTTTTAACATCTGAAGGGTGCATGAGAAGAGCATGCCTTTTATTCTGTTTCAGAAAACAGTGTGCCTCAGCTATTAAAACTCTATAGAGCACTGCAGTAGTGCTAACTATGAGCTCAGAGAGTAAACAGTCAAAACCTCTTGGGGAAAATTTTGTAAGTGGCAAAGCATGTGCTTTAAAATGGATATTATAATGACTATTCAAGGGTTTATTTCTAGCAATTCCAAAGTGGTTACGCTAAACTGAGAGAAGGTGGCCTTTGCCAAAAAAACAAATATTGAAACAGTAAGGCAAACACATGTGTCTCAACCTTTACATGTAAGCAATAATGTAAAAAAGATAAGCACTGGAGCAGTGCTGTAGGCAGTTATGTAAGAGACTGATGATATTTTCAAAAAAATAATATTTCAAAAAAGTTCAACTAATCAAACCAATTTATTCAAACACATTGTCAAAGGAGCATAAAATTCTGTTTTGATATTATGCACATACCCATTCAGTTGTAGGGTTAAAAACAGATATTTTGCTTTCAAAATTAGCACTTCAGTTCACTTAGTAGACTTTCACAAATATAATGCAAGGTAGATGCTTGTTTCAGCTACTGGAAAGATGGCTCCTGAATAAACTATGAGTACCTACTGCCACTAAATTGAGCACTAAAGTCAGAATCATCCAGTCCATTGTATTCCCAATCACCATGTACAGATGCGAGAGCTGGACAGAGAAGGAAGCAAACAGAAAGAAAATCAACTCATTTGAAATGTGATGCTGGAGAAGAGTACTTAGGATGCCATGGACAGCCAAGAAGACAAACAAATGGGTTCTTGCACAGGTCAGACCAGGGCTCTCCTTGGAAGCAAAGATGATCAAGTTGAGACTATTGTCCTTTAGCCACATAATGAGAAGGCACAGGTCTCTAGAAAAAACAATAATGCTAGGAAAGGTGGGGGGGGGGGGGGACTGGGAGAAGAAAGAGAGGAAGACTACAAACCAGATGGATAGGGGCAAGGATCTGGGCAAGGCAGTGGAAGATAGGGATTCTTGGAGTTGTCTCATCCACGAGTCGGAACCGACTCAAGGGCAGCTAACAACAGCAATTACTGCTATGTTAAAAAAGCAATAATCAGAAGCTGAAAGGTTCTTTTTTACAGAAAGGAAGAGCCTATTTTCCTTTTCCTTTCTTTCTCCACAACAAACAGGAATGGGGCAAGACTCCAACCTCTTTTGCTGACTGTAGGCATAAATGTTGCCATTTGCCTATTTCTTTAAATCTTGAGAAATTACACGCAGAAAATGCTGCATTTGCCGCTCAACCCTGGCCAAAGGAACCCTCAAAGGGAGAAGTAAATGCAAAATATTCCAGGCAGAAATCTTCTCAGATGTGGCTGAGCCTTCCTGTACAGAATGCCAGTACAAGAGTTTCCTCTATTAATTTTTCAGCTTGCTAGAGTACCATCTTGAATGATTTCCTCTCAGACTTGCCTTGTTTCAGCAGAACAGTAGACTGCTTTGTGTGTGAGAGAGAGTAGGTGTGTGAGGAGAAAACCACTATTACCTGAAGCACTTCAAAGGCACTTATGAAAAGACATTGGACATCTAGGGATTCTATCTGCCTGAAGACATTTGCATCAGAAATACAATATTGTTGGGATTCACTTGATGCTCTGCCTTTGCTCTGTGGTAGTGTTGGCCATAGCATGCTTCCTCCCTGCCAGAGTTAGGATAGATTGTGCCAGCTGTGGATGACCCTGACATTTTACAAAAAGGGCTGTGGAAGGTAAGGAAGGAACAGGTACTCTTATCCTTGCCCTCACTCCCCTGCAAACAAAACAAAACAAAACCAGGAGATCAGAGTGTCATTCCAAGCTAAAAACCACAAGGCTCAAGTTCAGTCCTTATGTGTTGCAGACATGCAGAGAGCCAGAGATGAGGCAGACTGAACTGGTATAGTAGGGAGCCTTTGGGTGGGTGGATAATTTACTCAGAGTACATGCACCCACAGTACATACATGGTACACAGTACATGCACCCATGCATTGTGTCTGAGTTCAGTTTCCCATCCTACCTTCCAGGAGAGATATTAAATAGGCCCTTGCTTGCCATTTCCTATTTTTGAAAATCATTTTCAAAACTAGTCTGTGGGTGCTTCGCTCTATATCTGGCTGGGGCTGATGGGATTTGCAATTCAACACATTTCAAGGGCCTGAGGTTGCAGAACACAGCCCTATGCAATTTGGTCTTATGTCTTTGCTGGCAGCTGGTTGTGCCCATTTGTAGATATTTTAAAATCTTAATAGCACTTGGCTGGCAAGCCTGCTGTAGCCTGATTCTGGCAAAGGATTCTGGCAGGAAGAACATCAATCCCAAATACAAAAACCCATTACATTAGTGTACCAGATTTCCACACAACTGACTGACATAAAACATTTATAATATAACATAAATCATTTATAATATAATATATTTGTTTGAATGTTTTTCTTTTAAATACTAATAAACCACTCCAAGGAAATTTGGAAGCTGGGTGGGAGAAACATATTGTAAATGAATTTGTCAAGACCACAAGGCTCAAAATCATTTTTGATGTCGCTGTTGTAACTGTAAACCAAGTATGGCACTCATGCAATTCTCCAGATGTTGCTGGACTGCATCACCCAGCATTCCTCCCAACTGTTCCTGGACCTTGAACTCTAAAAGTATATGGAAGGCTAAAAAAATTCCCACTCCTGCAGTATGCATATCCCTTGCTCTTGAGCTGATAGCTGTTTTCAGCACTATTTTTTAAAAAAATCTAGAACCATAACAATGAGGATTCACGCTTAACTATAAGGGGCACTTTTGGCAGCTGCCAGTCTGACAACCAGCATATAATCCAGCACCCTGACATCACAACCATAGTGGTTTTAAAACAAATTTAGATTTCATTTTAAAACCACATGAATACAAACACGTGAGTGCTTAACTCTGTCTCAAATTTAATCCATAACCACCAGTGAGCTTTCTTTCTTTTTCTTTTTTTAAATGCTAAATGAAAAACTGTGTGTTTTTAGGTAATCTGACATTAGAGAGTGAGCACCATACACATGCTATGTATTTAATGTGAGCTTCCTTGTGGACATAAGGACTAGCTATCACTATTGTTGTTAGGATCCAGAAGATATTTTTATCCTGTTATTAGATGACCGCCTTAGACCATCTTTTCTACTACTTTGTGGTAGTCTCTGCCCTGCTTCTAGACAGTTGGTTTTCAGATAAGTGGCCTTAGGGTCCTCACATGTGGCACAGAAAGGCAAACAGAAACTGTTCACTTCACAATTACCCCTTTATCTCTAATCAGATATAATTTTGTAGCTGCCTTACTACACCAAGTCAAGTTATTTGTTCATCCAACCCAGCATGATCTACTATCCATGCCTTTGCAGTGTTGCTGCCCAGAAATCTTTCCTACTGCCCTATTCTTGGGATGCTTCCATTAGAAATAGCAGGGATGGGACTTGGGACCTATTAAACGACACACCCAATAATACCTGGATCATCTTATTTGATTATCCCCAACAGCAATAAAAGCTATTTATTGCTAATCAAAATACTTGGATTATTATACTGAGCAATTAGCATGCATGTCTATTCAAGTTGCATGTGAACTAGAAATATTGGTTACTTGAATGGCTTTTCCCATATAATCTGGCCCATAGCACAAGAGGATTTTTCTAACAGCACCTTCAGTACCTCTTGCTTTGCCAAGAGCACAGCTGTGGGTCAAGTGGGGGACTGGAAAGAGAACCTCAGTTCAGCTGGAATTGGCAGCTGCAACAGTTTCAGAGGCCATGGTGGGAACTGGACTGTGCTGCTAGTGCACCAGAGTAGGAACATGGCATGAACCCCAGTCTTGAGGGGAAAACTGAGTCATGATTTAAAATTTTGTTTACACTGGGATTATAAACAGCAGAGGGATATCTGGCACTTTTTCCCTGTATATTTTTTTAAAAGGGTGTGTACAGACTTCCCCCCCCCACCTTATTGCTCATCTTGCATGTAGTTATTGGTAACTTTATGCATGTTATTTATGCTAATGTTCATACTGTCATTCCATGTTCATCCAATAGTTGTTTTATTCACATTGATTTCTTTTACAACTGTTGCATCATATGGACTTTGTTTACACAGATTTTATTTATACATGTTTTGCAGTCATGAGCCAAAATAACCTATAGGCACCAGATCCCATCTGTTCTGGGAAGCTAAGCAGGAACAGTTCTGCTTAGTACTTGGATGGGAGACTGCAAATACCAGGTGCTGTAGGCTATATTTCAATGGAAGGAACTGGCAAAACCACCTCTGAGCATGCCTTGCCTAAGAAAGCCCTATGAAACTCAAGGGATTGCCACAAGTTGACAAGTGACTTAAAGCCACGTGTACATGCACACACACACTCCAGGATTTAGTAGTCAGTAGCATACAAATGCTGTTCTATATCTGATGGTTTTCTGATGAAGCATGCATTATACTCTTTCTTGTATGTCAGCCAACCCTGTTCACTGCAATTGGCATTTATAGCTGAGTCCACAAGGAAAAGTACCAAGGCAAGACAAAGCTGTCAGAAAATACTGGTTAATGTTCACAGCCCACTTTGCATTTGACATACAGTCCAGACAGGGGAGGTATAGCTACATTGACTATATCAGAGTTTTAACACAGAAATGGAGAGCCAGCATGGTGTAATGGTCTGAGTGTTGGACTGGGACTCTGGGAGACCAGGATATGAATCCCTACCCAGCCACTGAAACCCAATGGGTGACCATGGCCAAGCTGCACTCTCTTAGCCTCAGAGGAAGGCAATGGCAAACCCCCTTCTGAACAAATTTTGCCAAGAAAATTTGTGGTACATTTGCTTTATAGTTGCCATAAGCTGAAAATTACTTGAAGGCACACCACCACAACACAATGGGTTTACTCAAAACATTACAGGTGGTAATTAATATAGTCAATCTAGTCTTTATATGCAACTCAAAAATGATTTTAAATGAATCCCTTAAGACTACAACACTACTGTAGTAACACCTAGTTTTTGCCCTCTAATACCCTTCTGCACCTCTGAATGATAGAGAAGCAGTGATTCCCAATAACTGAAATTCCACAAACTATTATTTTGTTAGTGAAGATGGTCTCTTCAAATCAACACAAACTATATCTGATTTGAATACAACATCTCACAAACATAATTCAAATTTGCTTTTACCAGCTAAAACATCTAATCTGAAGCGAACCCCCTGTTGTCTGATGGCGTCATTGCCTGCACTCAAAAGTTACCCCAAAAGACAAACATCCCAACATCATATGGCCTATTTCTGGGACTTTCAAACAGTTTTATCAGTTCTGGCTGAGAGAAACATTTTCTTGTAGGCATTGTTATGGTATAATCATAATACTAAGTGGAGAAAGGAAAAGCAGCTGTCTGAATTAACAACTTCCTCTGCGGCCTTTTTGAAACTGAAAGGAGACCAACTCCAGACCACGTGACTTAAAGCACTGCATTGCAGAGTAGAGAGCAGTACTTAGATAATGTTGGCAAACAGCATACATCATCATACCCCACAGAATTAAGAAGCCAGGAGAGAAGAGGGAAGACAGGTACTGCCTTTAAACAGTGACCAACATAACCAGCTTTGTGAACATGCCACAGGAGATGAAATGATACAAATGGGGCCAAGAGAGAAATTTTACAGTGTCTCAAGGTCCCTGTTGAAATTCTTAAAATGGTTTGTGCAAACACAGGCAGGCTTTCTATTTGTATCACATGTTCTAGCAGGTTCATAACAGAGGAAGCTGTTAATTCAGGCAACTGTTTCTTGCTGCTCCACTCAACAGTTTGTTGTTTTGTTGTTAACCGCCTTTGAGTCAATGGTGACCCTGTGGATGAGACATCTCCAGGACTCCCTGTCCTTCACTGTTCTACATAGTTCCTGCAAAGTCATACCCATGACTTCTTTAATAGAGTCTACCCATCTAGCATGTGGCCCTTCCTCTTCTTCCTCCCATCTTTCCTAGCATTGTTGTTTTTTCCATTGAGTCATGCCTTCTCATGATACATACAAAGTACGACAGCCTCAGTTTTGTCATCTTGGAGATTTCTGGCTTGATCTGCTCTAGGACCCATTTGTTTGTCTTTCTGGCTGTCCACAGGATCCTCAGCGTTCTTCTCTAGCACATCTTGAATGAATTTATTTACTTCTATCTTCTTTCTTAACTCTCCCACTCTCATATCCATACAAGGTAACAGGGAATACAATGGCTTGTATGATTCTAAGTTTGTGCTCAGCTGTATATCTTTGCAAGTAGCAAACATCTATTACACTGTAACAATGCCTATTAGAACTGTAGCAGGTCTGTAAGTCCAGCAGTTAAACCGCTCCCCCAAACCTTGGTTCTAGACTTAGCCCCAAGCCTTCTAACAGCATTCTGCTGCATGGACATGTGCAGAATTCTGTGTTTACATAACACTTGCACTCTTTGATTATACTGTATACTGTCCCCATAACATCTCAGAGCCCTGTTCCAATCCCTCTTCCCTTCATCAACTAGGTTAATTATTCTAGTATTCACCTCAAGGCATTAATATCCCAAAACAATTACAGTATGTGAATGAACCTATTATGGTTTTTGCAGACAAGCAAGACATCTGACTAGTCCTGGAAACTGATAAGAATGTGTTTTTCTCAGTGAGAACCTTTTTCAAGGATTCCAGCCAATCTTCTGGAATCACAGCACTCATTCTACAGCACGCCAGGCTATCATGTTTTATTACTGGCAGATCCTTCCATTCTTAAAATGTTTACTTTCCTGAGAGAGGAAGGAAAGAAACTAAGATTGTATCAAAGCAATGTCTGGTTTATTTTGTCTTTCTGTTGAAGAAGTGCATGTATACATTTAATAAATTATCTTTTAATTTTTTTTAGTGATAACACCATTACTCAAAAGTATGGATCAAAGGGTGGAGGGGGGCAGCTCATGCTCCATGGGGTATTTGATGTTCTAGCACCTCCCTTTTTGGACCACCTGTTGCTGCAGAATGGGTGGCTGCGGTTACCATCCTCGCCATGGAGATAACAGTGTTTTAATTCTCCCTCTCTTTCTTGTTACCTCCAGAAGGAAGGAAATGATCTTCTGCCCTATGAACTCTATGGTACAGAAACATACTTTGACATCTTTGGGAAACAGAGAGCCAAAGCACTGGTTATCAAGTTTCCACAGCTACTACAACAGAAGTAGTAAACCAGGCAGTTGTGCACCCCCTCTGGTGCACTCCAGTGGGGCCAGTGGGCCCTTCTTGACTCGAGATGTTGCCTATCCCTACTGTAAAATATGAGAAAGTTCACATGGTTTTGTGTTTAGAGAGAAGAACACAAAGGAACCCATGCTTCTCCAAATGACCATCTCTAGCCTTTTGGGACACATGGACAGGGGACCTATCAACTCTTCTATGTACTATCAGTGAGGGAATTTCAGAACAGAACCTTTGAAGAACAGTCCTAAAAACAGACTGAATGTCTCTCTAGTTCAGTCTTCAGCTGTGGCGAGGCAGATGGTACCTCTGAAGCAGACCACAAAGGCAACTTTCCTTGGCTGTCTGACTAACACCTCATACTGAAAGATCACTGTCATGGAGATACTCAAACTCTATCACCCTCTACCCAGAAAAGACTATGAGGCTGAATTATCACTGGTATAGCTCAATCCATGCTGTTTGGGAATCATGGTCTTCACAGTGTTCATTACTCCTCTTGGAACTTGTGTAGAGTTTGCTGGATGTTCACTTTTTAAAAAAGTTGTACCCATGGCCAAAGTTCCAGAAATCATTATTGAAGAAGCCTTAAGGATATCATGTGCTAACTTAACTTTCAGTAAGAATCTCTATTTAATAAAAAGAACAATTGTTGGTGCCTATGCAAGATAGTATTGTATAACTACTCAGTATGATCATGTGATCTACAGAAGCCTTTTTTTAAAAAAGAGCGCTAAGTATGATACAAAAAAGTTGCCATTGCTACCGTTGTAAATTAATGTTTTCATACAATTGTTACTTTAATTTTCTTAAAACTTTTGTATTATCCACTGTTTTATGGTAACTGCATTCTGTTTTAACTTAGATTGCAAGCTGCCTTGGGTCTCATATTGGGGGAGGGCAGACTATAAATGAAATGTTCCTTTTGTAGCCTCCCTTCTTCCCCCTCGCTGTTATTGTTGTTGTACATCCTAAGCTAGCTGGATATTGTTACAGTGTTTGATTGTATTCGGTGTTTTGTTATTTTAATGTATATTTGCACTTTCTGTAACCCGCCTTGATCTGTGGAAAGGCAGGCTATAAATAAACATTTTATTATTATTTATTATTAAATGAAATGCTGTACTTTCAACTTATCATAAGCAGTAACTTCTGAAGAGAGAGTTCTTTTGAAGTTACCAGACAACAGTTCATTTCTGGCTGGCTCTCAGTGGTGTTGGTAGATGTGGATAGATTTGCTTTGATGTTTGGGACAGCCTTGTAATAAAAGAAAATAGTAACTTGCTACAGCAACCATCAGGAATCCACATGTTGTCTTTCTTAAAAAAAACCAACTCTACTAGATCAGGTTAAGGGAAAGCAACACTAAGTTGACAGCTGTTTTGCTGAAAATGCAATTCCTTCCCACTCCATCATGCAACATCAATTTCAAATGACACACCTGACCAGATATTTGAGAATTTGGGCTTTTTATTTCAGGTAGCTATTGGCAGAGGGGGCTTTAGTGGCAGGAAATGAGCACATTCTACAAGCCAGTTAATGTTCATGGTATCCTTGATTCCCATTGCAGTTCTACTTTATTTTGAATTCTCAGCCTCTTTCCTTCTCACTTGGGAACATTAGGATCTAGAAACCCCCCTTTAAAATGGAAATGGAAATTTAACAGTTAATTCTGTGAGCTATTACCATCTATATTATCCTGCCAAATACAGAGGAAAAGCCTGACCCACAGCAGTGTGGCAAAACAGCCATTTATAACTGGAACATAAGATGTGAAAGTAGATGAAGATCTGCCTTGAAAAGATATTCTATCCATCTATCAAGCAGCAGTTTAACAAGACCACAAATGTTCTCAACAACTGGCAGCCAAAGACTAGTTGCATAGCGCATGATAGATCCAATGGTTAATATTTAGTGAACTGCGGTTGGAAACAGAAACTCACCTGACTCCAACTCCAACTCTTTTTGCTTCAGTTTATTGTGTAAGGCCTTTACCTGCCTTTCATTGAGTTTACATGAATTTTGTTCTTATTTTATCATTTTATTTGCTTGTTGGCCCTTAATACACTTTTAACCAAAGGTGGCATATCAACATTGGCCAAACTCAGAGTCTGAGCCCTTGTACCTTACAGATATAGTTCTAGAGTTCTGTGTCACAGTTAGGCTCAGAGAAGGTAGAGAGTAAACAGACTGAATACTTTTGACATGGTAAGCAGGGGCCCACCTGGAAACTGTCACTAAAGAGCTGTAACCTACAGAGGGAAATGAAAGTGAATCAAAGGATTCTATTGGTGGACGAACCTGGGTAAAACTGGCTGAGTACTGGCTTCATTGGGATGGAAACTGTGCAGCCATCTACATGATGCTGAATGGCGGAACTCCCAGCATTCCTCATCATTGGCTATGCTGCTCAGGGTTGCTGGGAGCTGTGGTCCAACAACATTTGGAGCACCATATAATGTCCACCCTCTGGTTTGCACTGAGTGGCAGGGACTTTCAGAATGGCGGTCTTCTCTGCCCTACCTTAAGAAGTTAGCTCTTGCCCAATATCTTTTGTATACAAAGCATGGATTTCACTAGTGTGCACTCCCTCAACCCTTTATCATGGAACACACACATTACCAGACCAGCTGTTTATCTGTAGGGCTTCCTCAGGTCAAACATAATATATTACAGTCGCTCTTCTGTCCAAACTCTCAAACTTCCATTCACTGGTTGCAACTTGGCAAAAAGGACTACACTGCAAAAGCTATGGAACATGTGAATTTAACTGCTCCAAGCAAACATTAACTCACACATACTTGATTATTAGGGTTTTTTTTAAAAAAAATGATTTAGTATGGCATTAGTTTCTTTTACACATGGTGCTGTTTATTCCCAACAGAGAAAAAATGTCTACTCTTGCACTAATTTTTAATTTTAGGGGGAAAAACACATAGTAAGAAATACTGCAGTGAATATGTGGCTGACCCAGTTTCAAAACAGCAATAGGCACAGCATGGACTTCCCACAGACTCTATGCTGCAGGAATAAAATCTATAGAGCTCTATGATGAAGTTTTGTTGCACTCAGAGCTGCCTCTTAGGCTTTTTGGAATGGTTTTCTTTCTGCCTTATAGGTTTGGCAAAATGAGTACTGTATTGATTTCAGTGAATTAGCTCTAAAATACAGTATCTAGTTTATGACCTACATAGCTTACAGAGGTTTTGTTTTTAACTTGCTGTACCCATGCTCTTGTTTAGAATATGCCCTTTAAAAATGCTACAAATCCCACTGGATCTGGCCTTACAGCTCATGTTTTGGAGCCACAGCATAGTTCTGCATAGATTTAAACTCAAGTGAAAGTGCCAACTATTTTTGTTCTTTCAACACTAACAGCTGGCCTATGCTGTTTTCCTATGCAATGCACAACTACAAGGGGGAAATGACGTCAATCAGAGTATCCATCTCATCACAACATGTCACAGTAAGCAACAAACCCGCACAAAGCTGATGTCATACCATCTCAAGACTGTGTATGCAGATGATGCAGAAAGTGAAGCAGCATGTGAACAATTAAATCGTTATATAGAAGAAATGGGAATGTTAAAATGTACAACCACTGTCCTTCAAGACAGAGCCCCCACAGATTTTTTGGCCATACTCTACTGCTCACTTTTGTAGGTTACAAGAGCATACACAATCTTTGTACCAGCCTTACCTAGGGAAATACATGACAGCTTGTTTGGCCCTTACAGTTTCAAGTGCTTGTCTGGAATAATTTAACAGCAGCCTTTCAGAAAGAAAGCTGCTTGAGGCTCTCTGACTGAGTTCCACTCAATGCTGTGAACCTTGAGAGAGTGAGCTCATTATTTATGATTCCTCAGCACGAGATAAAAAGAGAAGCAATGCAAAAAGAATGAAAATGCTTTTGCCACTTATGAAGTTTTGCATTTTTTCTGCAAATGGCACATCAAGACCAGAAATACTGGGGCATAAAACTATTCTTTGGTGGCACATTCTGACCAAACACTTTCATGACACTAGTACCAAGTTCTCTGTTCTGTCTCATAGGTCAAAGTGATAAAAATATTGCCCCAACCATCCTTTCATACCATGGTGAAACTTCAACAGGCACTTCTCTTTTGATGCTTTACACAGTCTTTACAGAACAGCTAGCCTGGCAATCCTTTAACCTTTTTTTGCCTCAAATGATCACCACTGTCCTCCCTATGGAAACAAGATCTAAGAAGCATAGGAAGAGACAGAAAGAAAAAAAAAGGTCAGAGGAGAACAAATGGACATATATGAAAAGACCTCATATATGAAGTACAGCCAGCCCTCCTTATCCACAGATTTTTTATCCATGGATCCAAGCATCCATGGATTGAAAATATTAAAAAAACAAAAAACATTCCAAATAGCAAGCCTTGTTTTTCCATTTTATATAAGGGACAGCATTTTGCTATGCCATTATATTTAATGAGACCTGAGCATCCACTGGTTTTGTTATCCACGGGAGATCCTGGAACCAAACCTCAGTGGATAACAAAGGTATATATTTCAATTTACACTGTACTGAAATAAGTTATACTGTGTCCAAACAAGTTAAGGTTTGCAATTCATCACTCAAGTTATTTTCAAAATTGAATTTGTTTCTTTTTATTCTCCTGCCCTTTAGCCAAAGATCTCAGGGTGACTTACATGAAAATCAACTTAAAACAATAAATAATTACAAAGGTTTTAAAATATTTAAAATATATTAAATGGTTTCACTATTTAAAAGCAGACAATTTAAAACTGTTTAAAATTATCTTGAACAATAAACCCGTAAACCACGTGCAGCCTGGATAAAATCAGTTTGGCCTGATGGCTTTAACAAAAAGCCAGGTTTTAACTTGGCGCTGCCATGATTCCAATGTTGGAGCCAATCAGGCCTCCAGGGGGAGGGAATTCCACAATCTGGGTGCCACACAGAAGAAGTCCTCTCTCATCTCCTCCCAAACTTATTTCCCAAACTGACGGGATAAGGAAGAAGGCTCCTCCAAGAGATCTCAATGTTCAGGCCAGCCTATACAGAAAGATGTGCTCCCTCAAATATTGTGGTCCCGAGCCATTTATAAATAAACTTATATAAATAACTTAGCCAGAAGTAGTTAACTTCCCAATTAAACTAGTGTAATACACTCTATATGGGGCTGCTATTATTATTGCAAACACCTTGAATTAAGAACAGAAATGTACTGGCTGCTAGTGCCAATTCCTTCAGAACACGTGTTGTATATCTGAATGGAATTCCACTGAACAGCCAAGCTGCTGCATTTTGTGCTAGCTACTGTTTCCCAGTCATCTTCAAGGGCAGCCCCATATACACTGGTGCCTCGGGATACGAAATGATCAGGTTACGAAATTTCCGGGATACGAAAAAGTTGGATTGGCAAAAACTGTTTCGGGTTACGAAATATTTTTCGGGTCACGAAATTCATTTCGGCGCGAAATTCAAATGCTGCAAAGTGCAGCTATAGGCTTTCCAGTGCTATTTCGGGTTACGAAATTTTCGGGTTACGAAAGGAATGGCGGAACGAATTAATTTCGTAACCCGAGGCACCAGTGTAGAGTGTATTGCACTAGTTTAATTGGGAAGTTAACTACTTCTAGCTAAGTTATTTATATAGGTTGAAGCAACAAAATGTTTCGCTATAAAGCACCGTTTGTTTCTGTTGAATAAACTTTTAGGGGACACCATGACAACATGAGAATGCTAATGCACAAGCACTCTTAAGCAGCTATAGAGAATAAAAAGCTGTTCTACTAGCTTAAATAACTGTATAAACTTGACTGTACTGTTGTAATAGATGAACCTTATGTACAACGTTTTATTAAAATGAAGGATATGTAAATTACGCCAGAGGACATGGTCCTGGTGTCCTTCCTCCCATCTTTAAATTCTGAAAACAACTAGCATTAAACCTGCCATTCATAAGAATAGAACAACAAAAACAACTATGCGATGGTATGGGGGAATAATAAAAGCAACTAGTAAAAATCTAGGTAACAACTGGTCACTCATCCACCGTAGGCTTTCTTTTGGATCAAAGTATCTAACTATTTACTTTCTACTGGTATGATCTAAAAATGGAGATGTTTCACCAAGTATTACACTGAACAGGCAAAGGAACAGAAACTAAAGGAATTTTTATACACAACACTTTCTGCCGTTTTCCGGGTGTATATGGTACTGTGGTTTTAAGCAAATCCCTGCTTTATCATGGAAACCCATTGGGTGACCATGGGTGAGTCACACACTCTCAGCTGCAGAGGAACAAATCCCTATGAAGGTTTGCCTTGAAGATACACAACAGCAAATCCAGCACTGATAGGCTAGGATCCATCTAAACACAGCTGTACACATCCACTCTGTAATTTCCATTAAAATTTACAAAGCTTTCCTGACACTGAAAGTGATGTTATGTCAGGCACAACAATGAGAAGGACCAGCAGAACAGTCTTCAAATCACATCTTGCCATATCCATCAATCCACTGGACTGTCACAGACAAGTCATGATCTCAGGCTGACAGGTTTTCAGCTGCTGACAAACCTTAAAGGGCTGTGAGGCTTAAAGGTTGTAAAGGGCTGCTGAAATTGTGTGTCAAGACTTTGAGGCACTACAGAAACACCAAGAATAGTCTTGGATGCTCAAGATGCTGATTGTCACTTTGCATCACACCTGTAATGTTACAAACCACAGGAATAGATTTTACTGAACAAGGCTGAGCTCCTCAGCAAGAGAACATGGGATTAGTGCTGACCTATTGTTCTCCTCAAAAATACTATCTTCCATCTTTCTATTAAGAAAATGGCAGTTGATGGCAAAACGCCTCAGGATCATATCACACCTGGCTCACTTGTTACCTGAACAGACTGCCAGACTTGACCTGAATATGGAGATCAGCTTTAAATACTACTGTCTTTTTTTAAAACTGAATTTTTGTTATAAATATTAACAGAACAAAATAAAAAGGGAAGAAAAAGGGGGAGAGCAGGAGAGCAAGATTCTTAGGGCACACTCATAAATGAGGCATATGCATTAAAATAAACTAACAATATCTCAAAAAAGAAAAAAAGAACTGCTTGAGGTTGGCTTTTAAACTATACTTTCCTACGTAAAGCTGTAAGTTCCTGAAAACTGAACAACGGACAACAAATTTGTCTTTGCAGAGTACAAAAAGCAGAAGTCTTTTTGCTACAATAAGGGCCCAGATCAATCAAGTGCCCTATCAGTTAACTTCCAAATCATAGAGATATAGTTTGAAAGTGTTTCTCAACAGAAATAATGTTTTAATTTAAAACTAATATAGTACAATATAGTCAGTCAGAAAGGATTCATCACCAGACATGCCTGTATCTTATGTCAAAAGGATGCTCTATCTGCATCACACCACCAAGATGTTAATTTCACCCAAAAAACATGTAGTACAGTCTATTATAGAAACACTTGCTGGTCCAAATATAATTTTAAATTTAGAAGCTTTAGATACTGCAGCAAAAACAATTTCACTGATTAATAAGCACCAGGCAGTCTCATTATTCTATTTGATTCTGACCTCACTGACATCAAACGTAACATTTCCCAACACATTTTTATGAACTACAGAGTTGTTCCCACTATGGTTTAAACCAGATTGTGATTTGAAATGATCCGGTTTAAACCTCTATGGTACCCACTTAATTTGAATCACTGAAGCGATTCAGAAAGTGGGGGGCATGGTTTTACCCATTTAACCTGCATCAAAAAAACACTTGTAAAATGGGGTATTTTTTGGGATGAACTGATTTATTCTCAAATAAATCGATTCATCCCAGTGGGAACCACAGGTGGATTTTAATCCGTCATGGCCAAGTGGGAACTAGGCGGGGCATATTCAATTCCGCTGCCAGTGACCGGAGGGGGGGGTATCTGCAATGGCCCCAGCCATCTCCCTGTCACCAGCCTCTCCAAACCCAGGCCACTGGCTTCTCTTCGCCCTTCCTGCAACCTCCTTCCTGCCTTCCCCGGGTGCGGGGACTGGAGGAAGGTCAGGAGGAAGCTTCCCTGGCTGCGAGGAATGGAAAGAGACCACAGGGAAGCTGGGAAGCCAGTTAGAGGCCAAAGGAGGCCAAAAGAAGCTGGTAAGGAGGCTGGGCTGGGCTGGGGACAGAGTCGGGGCTAGGAGAGGCGAAGGTGCCTGATCCGAATTAGTAGAATCAGCGCAAACACAGTGGGAACCAGGAACTATTTTTGCACCGATTCATCAATTCAGATCAGGCACCGAATTCTCCGTAAGTTGGAACAAGGCCTACATTTGCTCGTTTCAGGGTGGTAAGGATGCAGTGTTTCCCAACATGAGAGGTATGATCAAAACACTCTGGTGTTCCATATATAGATGTGAAGAAGTGTTTCAGCTGTAGTTCTTGCTACACAGTACTATGGGCTGCAATGCTAAAAGCAGCAAAAATTACTAATCCAGTTTCATCAATTTAATGTATTATTTCCACAATCAGCTAATTTCTTCCTTAAAGAAATTGCTTTGAAATTCCAAATTGAGATTACCACCACCCCGCCCGAGTTAATTTAGCATGAGTACAGTAATCAAATATTGACAAGAGAAGCCATTCTGGCTATAGAAATGTAGGGAGTACCATTTGTTTCTTTGTTAAATGAATGGATTCCATGGTGGTCACGCTAAAAATAGGTTCCCCAGAGGTGTAGCCTTGCCTGCTCACAGCTCCCAGGCCTCAGCAGTGCATGAAGGCCAGCTGCTAGCCTCTGTTAAAGCCTCTGCAGGAGGGAGGAACCAAGAAGCCAATGAGAGACCACAGATTAGCTCTGAAGAGGAGGGCCTGGAAGTTGGAGGGTGTATGATTGCAGACATGACACAAGGTGTACAGACCTTTTCTTTGGACTTGAGTTGGAAAGGTATGGAGGATTATTAGTCAGAACCTGTAAAAAATCTGGTCTGAAGGCTTGCCTGTCTGTCAGAATGGGAAGGGTATATCCAAGTATGCCTGAAGTTGTTGCTAAAAGAAAAGCAAGCAACAGATTTATTCAAAGTTGAAAAATAAGATGCCCATTAATTTTGTTAGATGTTTTTTCATCATTAAGTCAAATAGCAATGGCAAGGGCAAATCTCGAGCAATTTAAGGCAATCAATTTTGTGAGTAACTTTAATTGCTTTGCTCCTTGCCCATTAACAGATCAAAACTACTTGGTCTGAATGAATTTTTGTATCCTAGAGCATATTAGCCAACATTGTAGTGATTATTTTAACACTGAAGTTGAGCAAAAAGGTTTTCCCCTGTAGTGTAGTTTCTAACCACTTTGGGAATACAGAAATGAAAGTTTCCCTCCCCACTTTGCACTGTTTGAAATTTAGTAGAAAGACAGAAAGCATGAAATGAAAAATCTCATGATGCGAATCCTTTTGGTTACTTAGTGAAGAATCATTAATCCCTATTCCCAAGCACTTTTTTTCACAGAAAAACTTTTGAGTCATTTCCTCTCTTCTTCCTCTTGCTTCCTCTCTGTTGCCTCTCCATCAGATAAGCAACTGGCAAAGCACAGACACAAAATGAAAGAAGGTGTAGAGGGCATGAGAAAGGGCAGCTAGGAAACCAACTGGCATCTCTGGAAGACAAAGGTGGTGAGACAGGATACATTAAAATGTTAGAAAACGTCAGTTGTACATGCCCCCCTCCCATATTCTTGGTTGATCTGATGTAGTTTTATCAGATGCAGATAGCCAAAACTTTAATTGTACCTAGACCCTCACAATGTTCATCCATCTGCAGATCTGTTTTAGGAAACAAGACTTCTATGGGTTTATAAAATAGGTAGCTTATCTGCACCATTCCTACAGAAAAGCTACCATGCAAATTTTAGCTTTGTGCAAACAGAAAATTCACTCTTACATCTTTTCTTTGTGCTGTCTACATCCTGAGTTCTAGGACCAGATGACTCTCCACTTATCAGGAAGCCACATAAGATTGACATGGGCAAACCTGT
This sequence comes from Sceloporus undulatus, assembly GCF_019175285.1. Taxonomy (NCBI): domain Eukaryota; kingdom Metazoa; phylum Chordata; class Lepidosauria; order Squamata; family Phrynosomatidae; genus Sceloporus; species Sceloporus undulatus. The sequence continues at coordinate 244,392,451 of NC_056525.1, forward strand.
TGCAACTGGTCATCACACTGCATTGTACAGTTATGGGACTCAACCACCTGGGTTTGATATCTAAAGATTGCAACATTAGTTGAGCTGATGAACCACATACCAAGTCTTTATAAAAACTGCAAATGTCAGAGCTGCAGAAATTTAATTATTTCCCCCTACCTCCACCAAATTTATAGCAAAACAAATGGAATGAATGAGATAGAAGCCTATGTACAATTGCGAAAATGATGAATTTAGGAGGTTTAGATTAGCAAACAGGTTTGACACACTACAGTTACATGCTTCCAGAAGTGCCAGAGAAATTGGCAACTTGAACTTTCTTAATATATTAGTGTGTAGTTCTTTTATAACAGCTAATTAAACATCCTACACTTGATCTATAGCTCTCATTTATTAGGCAAGACTGAAGCCTCCTCCAGGAGTTTGAGAAGAAAAATTGAGAACACTAAGCCTTGCTGCATGTTCCTGATTACAGAGATGTCTGAAGAAACATTACTGCTAACTGTCTTACAGGTTCTTAATCCTACAGAATGCTGCTGTTTTAACAACCATGAGATATGCAGTCTAACTGTTGGCATTGCAAACTCCTTTAAAAATCAGAACACTTAATCATCTTGTGGAATATTGTCTACTCAGACAAAGTCCTTTCCTATGCCAACTATCTGGAATCATTTAATTGGAGAAATGTGAGAATAAACCTGGAATCCTTTAAATGCAAAATAAGCAATCCACCTCCAATATATGGCCAGGGCGATATGCTAACCTTACATGGGGTACAAAATATTACATACATATTTAGTTTTGTGATAATTTCATAATTTCAGGTTATGATGCTAGTTAAGAGATGCTTGAAAACTGCCGGCAGTGCCTAATGTCCAAAACCAAGAGCATGCCTTAAAATTAATTTTAAAAAATCAGTTCCTGGAAGTGGAGATAGGTATCCAGACTTGTCCCTCCCATGACAGGGAAAACCCAAAAGAGACTTATGCCAAGTGTTCATAGTTCACATTTCAGCTTTTACTGACACAGAATATAGATGGCCCAATGACCCAGCAGTCAGAGTACAGGTTTCAGTTTGATGGAGAACTGGGTTCAAATCCCTACCTGGTCATAAAGCTCTCTAGGTGACCTTGGGCAGAACTTTGCCTCTTAGTCTAATCTACCTCGCTAGGTTGTGAGTACAAAAATGGGGAAAAGAATAATAGATTACCACTTTGAAAATCATGGAGGAAAGGCAGGATATACATATAAGAAATAAGCCTTTAGCACAGATTACATACAGCCTTGCTGATGAATGATCCCCCTTTAGTTCTAGTTCAGGCACCTGAACCCATTCTATGCTACAGTAGGTCCAAAAGAACCTGCAGCAATACAGTGGCACACAGAGGAATATTCCATTTACCTTGCTACTTTTTAAGGTACACAGAGGCACCACCAACAAAGCTCTTAGATTCCCATCAATAGCTCTGTGTAATGCAGCAGTCTGTTAGTGTATACTTCATTCCCAAGGAGTCTTACTCTTAACTTTAGTTCAAGACTGCACTACACCAAGGCAACAGTTTGCTTGCAATTCTCTGTGACCGTGTGCACTCAGAGGAAAATACACAACAACCAACAAAGGGAGGACCGAAAGAACACTCTCCATCATAAACACTGAACTTTTTTCTGTCCCGATGAGATAACTGTATGCAGCACACGTTCTTCTGTATGTTCAAATGGCTTATAGCTCAATGTTTATCATTACTAGTTTATATTTTTAGCCATGGCGAGCCTTTTAATCTCCTGACGTAGAATCTCACATGGAACCAAATGCCGACAGGAGATAGATCAGGTTTGCCTGAGCCAGTTGCAGCTATTTATGCAGCAGTAAGCTAGCTAATCATCAACCCCTCTATTAGCATCTTAGAATATGCAAAGGCTGAAGTACCATCATGAATGTAAAAAGATGCACAACTAATATTTTCAACACATCACAGTAGGTGGACTTTTTTTAACCTACAGAGCCAGCACGGCGTAGTGGTTTGAGTGTTGGACTATAATAATAATAATAGTAACAACAACAACAACAACAATTTATTATTTCTATTTCCCGCCTCTTCCCACGGATCAAGGCAGGTTCACAGCAAATGAAATACATACAATCATACATACTATGAATCTGGAGACCAGGGTTCAAATCTCCACTTGGCCATGGAAACCCATTGGTTGACCTTGGCCAAGTCATACTCCCTCCGCCTCAGAAGAAGGCAAAGGCAACCCCCCCCCCCCCCGAACAAGTCTTGCCAAGAAAATGCCACAATGGGTTCACCTTAGGGGTTTTATAAGTCAGGAGTGACTTGAAGGCACACAACAACAACAAAACAGGTGCTATATCCTGCACAGAGCCCCTATTCATGCAAGACTTATGTAACACAGACACTATCACACTAACACAGAGAAGTGGACAAAAATTGCCCTAAACCCACACTGTGTATCATTCTAAGTTTTCGTATTGCATCTCCCAGATTTCCTCAGCTAGCTTGGGAAAATATAGGCTAGGGGATTCAGGGTCACAGCCCCCAAAGTATTTTCTCCCCAAGCTCTGTTGAAGAGCCAACAAGGAACCAAAGGGTTCTATCACATCAGATCAAAGGTTAATCTGACCAAGCATTCTGTTTCCTATCTTACCATATCATCAGATACCTTTTGGAAGACAAGAAATGGAGTTCAAAATCAACAGACACTACATGCACATTCTCCAGAAAGAGCCTTGCACCCACAAGAATTATGAAGTATTTCTTTATACCCCACCATTTTATACTCAAAAACTACTGCCATTGTGAAATATTTTATTCTGAACTGATAAATAAAATTTGGAAGGTGTCCACATATTGCAGGGATGAGCAACTGCAGTAGATCTCAGGGGTTAATATTCTGTGCTTGCAACACTCTGGGAGCCAGTTGGAATGTATCTACGCTGCATAATTATAACAGTTTCATGCCACTTTAGCTGTCATCCTATATGTCATTTGGAGAGGTATTTAGAATTCTCTGCTAATTTTCAGACTGCTTTTACAAGATTTTAAAGAGTGTTTTAATGGGTTTATTTTTTTTTTATATCACTGTATTGTTTTAGTAGGTTTTTATTTGTTCATCGACTCAGGAGTCCTGGCGGGCTGGGAAGCAAAACCAAACTATTTTAAGTAAATAAATATATAGAAAGTTGTAGGGATGTAATTCAGGGGAATGGACTAAAGCTCTATTGCAAAGAAATTCCAACTACCTCCCAAACTACAAATAGCAGGATCTCACAGGTGGAGCCATGGCAGCTGAAGTAGCATCAAACTGTTGTAGTACATACACACTCATCCATGCCTGAATGCCACCTCTGGCTAAGTCTAAGAAACATATGCAATCTATTTCTGGTTTGGTTTTTTTTTATTGCTGATCAATATACAATAGGCTACAATTTATTTAAAAAGTGATCAGTTGCTCCTGGTGGCTTTTAGGAGAGGCAATTAAACGTCTCTTTTTTGGCCAAGCAAAAGGCAGGGACGTAGCCAAGGGGGGGGGGGGTTCTTGGGCTCCGGACCCCCCTTCCGTTAGATAAAATGAATGGTGTGTGCTGCCACACCACTGCACCTAAGCCCCATTATAATGGTGGCACTTAGTCTGGACCCCCCCTTCCCAAAATCCTGGCTACATCCCTGCAAAAGGGATGTTTGGGGAGTGTGTGTGGGAGATGCAAAGCAACTTTATTTTGGGTGGAGTTATTCAACTCTAATATACTGCAGCTGGCTTTTACTCCCTAAAATAGTTTCTATATATACCTAGGATGTGACATTAGAAAGGAACATTTAACACTGCAGAATACAAGGCATCATCAGAAACACATCAGTCAGATTTCAGTCAGATACAGCTAAGGGAAGCTAGGCTATTTTGAACATGCAAGAGTTCTGGAATTTAACAGGTACTTGATAGGGCAGTGAAGATTTTGACAGTTTCAAGAGATCTTCTCTCTTCATACATCTGTGAAGATCATCAAAATAAAGGACTTTAAAAAGCCAAGGTGCTAACAGTGACAGACTCGCAAAAAATAAAATAAAAATGAGTCTGATTAGACAGAGTTTCATGAAGTGAGATTAGTGTTGAATGAGGAGGAGGGTGTGTGCCCCTTCTCAGCTGCTTTTCTGAAAATCACTGCCTTCTGTGTTTGCTTGACACTGCAGAGGAGACTAAGTTCAGAATACATAATAACCTCTTTTGTTTTACTCATAATGTTGATGTTTCATCTGTTTTTTACTTTAACCTTTTGCCTGCTTCCCATGAATGCCCCAAAACTAAGAGACAACACATTTCTCAGACTTCAATGGCCCACAAACAAAAACTCTGAACATGAAAATTCAATTCAATTACTAAATCAGTCACTATTGTATGAATAAACTAAACTTTTACATTTTCTACTCAAGCATGATAATTTTAATGAGCCAGTCAAATCATACACAGTTCATCTTATTTTCCTAAAGTAGGTTTGACTTTGCATATGGTGCAATAAAATATAAAATAAAGATAATGCAAGCATATTTTTCCATTTCCTCAAAAATGTTCCAATGGGAGGAGAAGATGAATTTCTAGAAATTTTATATCTCTGTTCACAGCATGGAGTATTCTACACAGATAACTATCATGAGTCACAGTACAATAAGGAAGTAAAAACTTTCTCCTTTTTGTAAGCAACCTGAGGATACTACCTGTACTGAGGTATACTAGTATAATGTACTTCTTAAACTATTAGTGTATCATGAAGTCGAAGGCTTTCATGGCCGGCATCAAGAATGGCAGGAAGGAAGGAAGGAACATTTCCATTCTTGGATGTTCTGGTCATCTGCAAACTGAACTAACGGTTGGGCCATACAGTATATAGATAACCTACACACATGGACAGATACCTACACAAGAACTCTAACCACCACCCAGGACAAAAAAGAAGCACAATAAAAATACTGGCAGACCAGACAAAAAGGATCTGTGAATCCCACTTCCTGGAAGATGAACCCAGACTGGACTCTACAGGCTAATGGTTACTCAGACATCAGAAGGGCTGCCAGACCCCAAAAGACCCACAGAAGTGAAGACAAACAACCACCCACCCAAAGGGAAGGTATTTTTACCATACATCAAAGGAGTCAAAGACAGAATAGGGAAACTGATGAGGAAACACAACCTCCAAATGATCTACAGCTCAACCAAGAAAATCTAGCAAATGCTACGCTCAGTGAAGGACAGAAGAGAGCCTCTCACAGCTGCAGGAGTTTACTGCATACCATGCAGCTGCGGACAAGTTTACATAGAGAACATGAAATGCAGTGTTCAAACACGAATCAAGGAACATGAGAGACACTGCAGATTGGGCCAGAAAAATCAGCAGTAGCAGAACACATTACAAACCATCCAGGACATAAATTGCTGTTTGAAAACACTGAAAGTTTGGACCATGCCAACAACTATCAGGTCAGAATGCACAGGGAAGCCATTGAAATCCATAAACACCTGGACAACTTCAACAGGACAGAAGAAACCCTCGAAGTAAACAAAGTCTGGGTACTAGTTCTGAAAAACACCAAATCAAGACCCAGCAAATGCAACTGAAAACCACCCAGGGTCAGGGGAATTTCCCAGCAGACAATGGGTCTCTAATTAAATGGACACCCCAAAGCCTTACCATTCAACAGATCAACACAAAGATTAACATGCAAATCACTTCCTCTCAACCAACAGTATATATACCCACTCTCTTCCATACCAGTATTCTTTGAGGATGCCAGCCACAGCTGCTGGTGAAATGTCAGGAAAAAACTCTTCTAGAACACGGCCTCATAGCCTGAAATATCGACAAAAACCTATTTGTGTATCATCTTTCATTCTACAAGATTCAAAGCTGGCACAAAAAAAATTATGCTGCAAATAAGGGCATAATGCAATAAAACCAGAATACCAGCAGGTAAATCAGAAGAACAATAGTAGACAAAACAGTAAAAGCAGCACAACTGCAAACAATTTGGGGGGTCTGTGTGGCAAGCTATATTAGTTTACTGGACCTTTGTGGAACCTTAAAGGCTAGAAAATTTTATCTACTACAAGCTTTTGTGGACTGCATTCTACCTCATCAGGTGCATGACTTGGAGTGTATCCCTAGTAGGAAGGAGAATGGTACAACCTGGGTGATAAAAGCTTCCTAACTGGAATGCCACAGTCCCCCAAAGCTCTCCATTGCATGATGTCCACCTTAGATGAGGCAGGGACTGCGGGAAGAGCTTTTAGCAAATAGGTTTTAAAATGCAGAGATGTTCACATGACAGCAATTCATTAAATAAAAACCAGCAAACAAACCTTTTCTCTTTTCCTTCCAGCTGAATCAGACATCCACTGGGCAAATGTCACTGAATGTGAAAGGAGAACAGTGACCAAGAGAGCATCATCTCTGAAGATGCCAGCTACAGATGCTGGCGAAACATCAGGAAGAAACTCTTCTAGAACATGGCCACATAGCCTGAAAAACCCACAAAAAACTATGGATGCTGGCCATGAAAGCCTTCGACTTCACAGAGCTATGATTCTTTGACTTCATAGTTCAGTGGGGTTCAGCCATCCTACCTGTAAAGAATCTTTCACCCATTCACTTATCTTGCTGTGCAGTGCAGGAAATTCTATGGTGCATCCTTGGATATTCCTAAAACATACTGGCCCTAGCTGCTTCTACTTGGATATGTAGAGCCAGGCATGAGATGTGATTTTTGCCAATACTCACTGTTCACTTGTTTCTCAAGAGGTAAGAATACATGGAAATGGGGAGGAGGAGGAAGAACTCAGGACCTATTAGTGGTGGGAGGACTGGCTGGCACTACTACAGAAAGATGTAGGTGTGCACATAGGATCCAAAAAAACTTCAGTAAGGCTTAAGTAATCCATAGAGCCAGAAGAGATGGGTGGGAACTGTCTTCCCAGCCCAGGTGCTCCAGGAATCAGAGTGTGGGTGGTTCATTTTAATATGCTGCCTGGAGCAAAATCCTTCTCTAATACTGCCAAGAGTTGACTGAACTGAGCTCCAAAATAAGGCAGACAAGGAAGAAGGAATTAATGGTCAAGCATCAGAGATCTGCAGCTGCATCCAACTGGGTGCCAACCGGGAAGCTGTAGAGACCAGATAAATGGAAGGTGCTGCCTTATACAGAGTCAGATGACTCAATCACTGAGCCCAATATTACCTTTTTTCTCATGGAGTCCTATCTTAGCAATATTAAAGAGCATAAAATAATAAACAAACAGTAGGGTTATAGTACTGTGTGAGAAAGCCTAAGTAGTGATGATCAAGCTGTTTGCAAACATCCTGATGGAGTCTCTGCCACAGATGATAAACACAAAAGGGAAACAAGGTCCAGTTTCCAAGTCCTGACAGATTGATGGGATGGGCAGGATTCTAAGAGGCAATGCCATCTGATATATCTATGGTTGTCAGCAGGATGCCAGTTCACAATTCTACCTAGGGTTTGCCAAGAGACATCTCAGCTTGAATCCAAAGTGCCTCCAAACTAGAAAGAAACCAATATTCCAGGAGAGGTTGGAAAATACTAGTCAGAAGAGTTTGAGAAGTGTGTCTTCCATACTATGCTGATCCTGATCTAATATAACTACAGTATAGGAGACTTGAGGTAAAGTGCATATAATCCGTAAATATGCAAGTTGCATCCAGGTTCTGACTGTTCCATTGCCAATTAAAAACCAACTTTGCAATAAAGCCAGTGTCAGGCAAAATACTGCAATGGAACTGTAGTGGTTGGTGGTTGCTCAAGACAGTTTGGACTCATGTGCTTTGGAGTCACATGATCCAGACTGCATGTCTGAAGTGCCTTAAAATTCACAACTTCCCGGTATCTAATTTTGTGCTAACAAACACATTATGTTGTGTTTGTGCTATCCCATGCTGCATTCATTGCCCTAACACATGAGACTGAAATGCACACCCTGGCAATAAGCAACGGTGCTTGGCAGGAGTGAGGAAGGACACGAGAATCATGAACAGGTGTAGAGCTTGTGTAGGCAGGGCTAGGAACGAGTACATGCTATTTCAAAACACCTCAATGTTGGTTCCAGTTCATGAACAGAGCAGAGGGGAGGCAAGAAGCACCTGTGAAGGGAGTCCTACAAAAAGGTAGCACAAAAATTAGCATACAAAAAACAGCATGTGGAATTATTGGACAGCCAGAGACTTGCCCTTACTGGAATTTATCCATCTTTTAAGCAGTTTGTCCTTTCAAATTGCAGGAATACCAGAGACCTATGGTCTCACTAGTAAAGTCAAACGCAAAGCTATCTTACAGCATCTTTGAGACTAACTGTGTAGAAGTACGGTAGTTGCAGCATTTCATAGACTTGGTCTATTATTATTATTATTATTATTATTATTGACCTTTATTTATATAGCACTGTAAATTTACTGGTCTACTTCCTCAGATGTCTAAGCTTATACCATGCCTTCTACAAAGTTAGTCTCAAAAGTCCTTTGCATACTGATATTCCAGACAAACATGGCTATGGCTCTGAATAGTTACAGTGCATGCAACACACAGGCTTCCCATCACCCTTCTCAGATGCGCAAAGAGAACTATACTGGAATCAGACATAGAAATCTCAAGTTCAACACTATATGCTCACTTTCACACATAAGACACTCCTTGCCCCATCATGTGGCAACAAGCTATAATCCAAGACTTTGCAGGATGTATCTCTATGAATGTCTAGAGATTAGGAAGCAGGGCCAAGATCCTACACTGCTGTAGTGTAAATGACTGCCAATGGAGTTACATTCCACTTGCATTACATAAACCCTACACTGGATGCCACTGTAGCACAATGCATGTGGATCATTCCTAAATGCACATGGCTGACACCTTGTTGCACACCTGCAATGCACAGTGTAATTATGGTAGGTGTTCTGTACCTATATGTGTTCTGCATGCACAGATGTATTTCCAGTCCCATCAGCTGGATATGGTCTTTGCACAAGTGTCCAATAAAAACACTCCACATGAGTAAGGCAACTCATACTTTTACATGTTATTAACAGGAATCTGGACACTGGCTCCTTCAGGAAAGTTTGGGAGTGGGGATTGTACTTGACAAGAAACATTTGATGAACCAGTTTTATAAAAATATTGTGGAGGGGGAAACCCCAATATATTAGTTAGATACATGAATAACATTTGATAATTTGGATTATACAGTTGGCTCTTCCTATCTGCGGGCTTACTATCTTCAGATGGCCCTGCCCCATTCTTCTCAATGCCAACATATGCATGAGGTTGCATGCACGCTGCATCACCATTGGAGAGAACAGGACTTAAGGTCCCATGTAATTTGCCATGGGGGAGGGGGGTCTGGTAGGGAACCCCCACAAATACCAAGGGGCAACTGTACTTGATATTCCATATGAGAAATATACAGGAATCTTGTTTCAAATTCATGAGCCAGCAGTACTCTACTACATTCTTAGCTCTAAGCATTGTGTCTCAAATTTCTATTCTAATATGTTTTTAAAAATCATTTGTTTTAAGAGAGGAGTTAAGGCATTTCTGAACTCTCTCATGTACTGAAACCCATGGAAACTGCAGTATATAACACCTAGAGCTAAACTGTGCTCATACTATGTGACTATTGAACATGCTTCTAGCTTGCTAAGGGTGCAGCTACACTGTAGAAATAATGTACTGTAGTTTGAAATCACGTTAAGTGCTGTAGCTCCATCCTATGGAATCCTGAGATATGTAAGTCTTTACAAGGTCTTTAGCCTTCTCTGCCAAAGAGTCCCACTGCTTCACAAAACTGCAAATCCCAGAATTCTGCAGGATGGAGTCATGGAAGTTAAAGTAGTATCAAACTGCATTATTTCTAGTTTAGATACACCCACTGTATAGAAATTCTAATGTTAACAGTATTTTTTTTAAAAAAATGATAATTACTCTTAATCTGCCAAGCTAATTTTTGAGTGGTTAGGTTCCCCAAAGAGAAACTAACTCCAGGCCTTCATTCTTATTTATCACTGTATTGTATTTATTAAACACTGTATAGCATATATTATTTTAGGCACTCTACAGGGCCTAACGTAACATTATAATAAAATGATGCACTCTTATAGTATTGATGTCATAAACAGCATACTCATCACTACACGATTATGTAGCAAGAGTCAGTTTTGTGAACTAATACAAACTATAAACCATTATTCCATGAGAAAATACTAAATGAATATGCTGCAAAGCCCAGAGATATCAAGTTATATTTGGAGAAAAAGAGAAATATAGCAATGTAATTTCCTTTCAAACTGGATTAATTTAATTGCACACATTAAGAAAATAAGGGAACCTTTATCTGCCCTAATCATGTCTAACATTGCAAGCTTTATCTCAACCCAGTTTTTATAAGTAGACAGAATTTTCTATTGTCCTTTGTTTTAAACTACAAAATTGTGTGCATAATACACACACGCATATAACCTGACCTCTTGAGCTTTTCTGGCCTTTTTAAAATTGTTTTGAAAACTTCCCACCTCTTACAATTTAAGGAGAGACTGCGAGGCACCAAGTGAGCAAACTCACCACTATTCAGGGCTCCAGACTCAAGCAAAGATGGTGATGAGGAAAAAAAAAGAGGAAATTCCCTTAGTCTGCAAAATGTACTGAGGTCACATGATTTGGCTGTCCTCAGCACGGAAGATGGGATTATTTCAACACAGTCATTATATTCTGACTTCTGTTATCTCATCGAGTTCAAAGGGCCAATTTCAATGCCATCTAGCATCACCTGTCCACTTACAGTAGGGAGAGCTGGGACATGTCCAAGAAATGAAGCAACCACACAGGTTAAATGTTACAGCATTAAAGCTGGTTATCAAAACCCATATTTATTCTTGAACCCAACATAGAGGCTGACTGGAAAACCTCAGTTTTAAAACTCACATGAGTAAAAGGAATATTTACAAGACCAGTTTGATGGCAACAACCCATCTCTTGAGTAAAAGGAACATGAGAATGAAAAAGTTGGAAGGACAGAATACAATGCATCCTTTAGTGTAAATAATGCCTCAGTTTACCAGCTGAACAATGACTTATTCAGGAGTATTAATAAACCACTCTGCATTAGAATCAGAGATTGCATTTCTAGCTATTCTCCAGGATAAATGTTAGTGCTGCATGGCGGCCAGTCAGTCAAAATGCAGAATGCCGTAGACGCATTTTACTGTTTCAAACAGAAGTGAGAATGAAGAAACAGTGCTGAAATAAACAGTTCTAATCAACAGCTCAGCATTCAAAAGAAGTCTGACATCAGTGCTTCCTGAAGAGTTTGTAGGCTAAGAGGCATCACATGCCATGTTAATGCAAGCCTTTGTTTTACCTGTCCAATTAGATGTGTGCTGAATGTCAGAGAATGAGGAAGCATTAAAAATAATATGCATTAGGCATCTGAGAGAGAGAGAGAAAAAAGGAACTGATAGGTCTTGTTTTTTTAAAAAGCATGGAACAAACATGCCCATCAACCCAACCACAGCTTGGCAGCCATCATCTTCATAAAAACATGCAAGGCATATCAATTACACAGCAATATAATATGCAGCCTATACACACACACACACACACATGGTATGACCTTTCTTTCCACTCCTATTAAACAATAGCTGTACTCCCTAAATTAAATAGGATTGTCCAAAAGCAAGACAGCCAGTGTGGCGCAGTGGTTTGACAGCCTGACTAGGACTCTGAGTACAAGGGTTCAAACCCTCACTTGTCCATGGAAACCCACTTTGGACAAGTCACACTCTCGCAACCTCAGAGGGATGCAAAAAAGAAAAAAAGAAGAAACCCCGAACAAATCTTGCCAATAAAAACCTGCAATATGTTTGCCTTAGGGTCAGCCATGTGTTGGAAAGGATGTGTGTGCATGAGAGAGGGAATATGATCAACTGGGGAGGTGTCAGTGCGAACACTGGTACCAACCAATGGTATATAATAAACAATAATAAAATCTTTATTTCTATACCGCTTTTCCAATAAGTTCTGAGAGTGCGGGGCTCATTATGTAAGGAGAGGCGTTCCCTCAAGTAACTCAGGCCCAAGCCATATAGGGCTTTATAGGTGACAACCAACACTTTGTATTGAGCCCAGAAGCTAACTGGCAGCCAGTGAAGAGATCTTAATACAGGTGTTATATGGTCTGACCTTGGAGTTCCAGTGACCAATCTGGCTGCAGCATTTTGAACTAATTGAAGCTTCCGGACCTGATACAGAGGTAGCCCCATGTAGAGCGCATTACAGAAATCCAAGCGAGAGGTTACCAGTGCGTGTACTACTGTTTCAAGGTCCATTCGGTCCAGATAGGGACACAGCTGGCGTATCAGCCGAAGCTGATACCAAGCACTCCTGGCCATTGCATCCACTTGGGATGATAACTGTAGGGATGAGTCCAGGAGTACTCCCAAACGACGAACTTTGTCCTTTAGGGGAAGTGTGACCCCATCCAGGACTGGCAACTCCTGTTCTATGGACTGCAAACTTGTCAGGAGGGTCCTTTAAAATAGTGAACCTGTAACCTTCACTTCGGCAACTCTGCTTTGCCTCAATACTTTATGATGTGGTCCTTGTCAGGCATGATGGTAACTAGAATTCTTGGGGGGGGGGCACTAAGCATCCCCATAATATAGTCTGGTCCTGTTTCAGTTAGCATGGTGAAGTGAGATCTTCTAGGACGTATGATAATTGTGAGAACAGTCCAAGGTCAGAGTACACAAACCCCAGTACCATCTTCTTCGCTGTCCTCTTCCATTCAGAGAGATAGCTGAGGAAAAGAAATGGAGTTCTAATTGTGCTTCCTTTTTCTGCGTTCAGAAGAGGGGAACATGTAGCAATGGAGATTGCACCAGATCATCCCCTCTTCTGCCAGTGCCTACCTACTATGGGAGCAGAGAGCTGGACATTTCAAATCTAGTGGCAATAAAACCGGTCCTTCCAAACACTACACTACTAGTAGAAAGAAGCTGGTAGCACAAGTTTTTGTAGACCTGAGTCAAGTCTATGAAAGCTCATTCTATCAGCTTCTTACTTTCAGTTAATCTCAAAAGTGCTAAAAGATCACTTTGCATACTGATTTTCCAGTCTAATATAGCTATGTCTTTGAATTATACCACTTTACTAGGCTGTTAGGTTTAAAAATGAGGCAATTTGTCTATAACTAACAATTTGCAATGCTAAGTCATTCATCTGGGACTCCCTGGCCAACCTCAAAGACACACACAGCTGTCCCTTCAGAAGTAAACATGAAGCAATGATGAAAAAATCTGAAGTTTCCATGGAAAGTGGCCAAGGAGTTTTAAAATGCACATGTTCCTATACTGCCCCCCCCCAAAAAAAAAAATACAGGACGGTGAGGTATTTTGCTAGACCAAGGTTTTCTGTTTTTTCCCCCCTGAATAGTGAGAAGCCTGCTTGCTGTTAAAATTTCCATTTCTCCAAGACCAACTCTGTTGCCATTCTTTCACATACAAGAACTGTTTTTGCTACCTCCCTGGTATCACACAACAGAGGAAAACAAGTGCAAGTTAGGAATGTGAAGATGTCCATGTTAGTTCACAACCTTGAGGAGCAGTTCAGACTCTTTCCAGGCAAGAGAATCAAAGGATGTCACCTTCCAGCACAACCCTGACTGGTTTATTCAGAATTACAGTGAACTCCAGACTATGCCAAACATACCGGGACCACCCTACAGCAGATCATCCCCCCTCTGCCAGCCTTCTTCTTACTGGCATCCTCTGGATGTGTTGGGCCTCAATTCCCATAATCACAAACAGCATTATAGCTTCTGCCTAAGAATGGTAGGAGTTCTTAAACCAGTATATCTGGAGGGTGACCATTTAGAAGAGGCTGCAACAGAGTTATGCAGAAATTGGGTAAACAGATGACTCACTGTGATCCATGCAATATTTTGGGCAATAGTGATATTGAATCTAGAAATGGAATTATGGGCAGTCTCCCTGTTATGCATGTAACCAAAATGAAGGCAGAAGCAATGGGAAGGAGTGGAACTTATACACTCCTTTTAACCTTCTTCTGCCCCTCCCACCTTGCCCCATTTATGAAAATTTCTTATAGGGTATTCCTTCCAAATAAATATTTTCTACAGTAAACATAGATTCTGTGGTGACGGTGGGGAATGCAACTGCTGAACCTGCAGTGAGATCACAGTTCTCACAAAATTAATTAACGGGGGGGGGGGGGGGGGCTGCTGGAACATGGCAGCAAATGAAGAAGCCACAGCTTTCTGGAAACAGGCCAGGCAGACTGATCAGATAAAAACAAGGCTGGGTGAAGAATACGTGTCGAGACAACCTTGGTGAGAGATCTTTTAAAATCTCCTTCTCCCTCTCGATACTTGGTATTTCAGTGTGATAATGGGTTTATTTTGAAGTGTGTATGTGTGTGTTTTAATGAGCCAGTAGTGCCGGCAACAGAAGGCTGGCCAGCTGAAGAACGAAAATATGCAGGGTCAGCAAAACACTGGTGTCATGTTCAGCTACAAAAACAATACATTCCCCTTTAAAGCAAGAAAAGCACATTAATGGAGACTCCAGCTAAAAACTTCACTCTACTGTAAAATCAGTATAACCTGATACACAACTCTCATCTGCTTCTGAATGTGCTCTGTTGTTGTTTTTAAACCAAGACTTTCATACAAGAAGGCTGCTTCTGAACAATAAACTTGCATATCGGGGCAGCGAAGTTGGTGGCTGCTGTGAGTTCGTTCCTCCTCCATCTTGTCTGATCCCTGTTGATTTTCAGAAGCTCTTACAAGCTACTCCAAGACCCACAAAGGCAGGTTAATGGGGATCTCTCTGACTCCTTTGTGAGAACTGAGAAGAGCAAGGGCATGTACAAGGGAGGGATATCTAGTTTAGCAAGCAGAATTGTCTATCATGAACTGTGCAAGCCAAATTTGCTTGGAAATGTAAATGTGGAGCTCAAATGTCCCGAGATTCACATTGCACATCTTTTCTCCCTCTGTTCTGTGCTAGAAACTGAACACAACTTCTTTTGTTGTTTCTACATATAGTTTCTACATCTGGGTGTTTAAAAGGAATTCTCTTTCTTTGTTTTTATTCTTTTGCTTTTTCTGGGCTGTCCAGTCTTTTCTCTCTGCACTAAAATCTAAAGGTATGCTTCCTTAAGATATAACTTTTTTTTTAAAACTTGCCAGCATTGAGCACCCTTCAGATATATTTGCCACCTACAAATGTGTCATCCTTGTAAGACACTTCCTGAGTAACTCCCCAAAGACCAAGTCAAAACATTCTTAGTTAGAACCAACTGGAAGCTTTTTTTGGCTGTTTTAACACATTTTGGCTTCTGCCAACCTAGCAGCAGTGGAAACTTCCAAGGCCCAAAAAAATCATGAGTCCCTTTTCTCATTTTTACATAGCTCAATTCATTTGGCTCAGGCTTTCATATGAATTTAACCCCTTAAACCTATTATGGCAATAGTTGTGAAGGCCGGATTTAAGAACCTGGGGTATGTGTATCTCTGTGCATGTGTTTCACTTGGTGTCATCACAGTCACAGCCATTTTGGTGGGGACGTGAGAAATGGCCTTTTCTGCAGATGCTCTGTCCTTGCCAGCAGATAAATTCTTTTGAGTTATATAGGACTTTGGCTGCTACCTGGTTGTTCTAGAAGGGTCTCTTAATGGGAGGGTGCTGCAGATGTTCCTTCATTATTCTGTTTTAAAAGATTTAAAACTATTTAGCAGCATGGTTTATTTAACTGCTATTACCCTTTAGGACCATAAAATTCTTTTGATTTTTTTTTTTAACCAGTGCTGTCAACAGCTGTGGCTCCCATACCGGGAGAAAGGCAGAATACAAACTAAATAAATAAGATGACAAAGTAAAATTCAAAGACATGGCTGTGTTACTCTGGAAAATCAGTACACAAAGGGATCTTGTATCACCTTTTTGAGACTAATTGAAGGAAAGAAGTTGATAGCATGAGCTTTCATAGACTTGAGCCTACTTCCTCAGGTCTATGAAAGCTCATGCTACCAACTCCTTTCTTTCAGTTAGTCTCAATTAAAATGAAAAGCAGGCCTGAATCTAGGAAGTCCTAGTTTGGCCAAGAAAGCAATGAGCCTAGGAAAGGTTTCTTGAAACAAAGAGTTTTACAAAGGAATGAGCACAAAAACAACAGGGCAGTGAAGACAAAGTAGGGGAGAATGAAGAGGGCTGCATACAGCTAGTAGCTGTGGATGTAAAGAAGGCTGAATCATAGAGTTGGAAGGGGCCCTATGGGGCCCACAGCCCAATGAAGGGATCTCCAGCTACAGCATCCCTAGCAGGTAGCTGTCTGTCCTGCCTCTTTTTAAGACATCCAGAGAAGGAGACTTTGGTTTGAAATAACCTACCAAATCCCCAGCTGCTGTTCCCTAGTTAAGAAGCGGGAGTAGTGTGCAAGTTGCTAAGTCTCTAGAGAAACCATTATGGGATGCTAATTACAAAGCAAGTATCTACTATGACATAACTACCTTAGCATTTAAACTGCAACTAAATCCAGAAAACATAACCTCAGGCTGACTGCCACACACCCTCAGTTTCAACAGAGCCTGTACAACACAGGTCCCCTTCAAAGCAAATACCTGAGTAGCAGGAGCAGCTAGACTGTGCTTGAGGATTTAGCAGTTGATGCTTGTTGACTAGAAGCATTAAACACCAGGGAGCGTAAACAGCACCAGAGAATAGGAGCTAAGATTATCTTGTGCAAATTATGGACCACCTTAACTTGTTTTAGCTACTCCTCCTAATTTGATGTCATCTGCAAATTTGATAAGTATGCCCTCAATTCTGTCATCCAAGTCATCGATAAAGATGTTGAACAGCACTGGACCCAGGACAGAGCCCTGTGGGACCCCACTGGTCACTTCTCTCCAGGATGAAAAGGAGCCATTGTTGAGCACCCTTTGGGTTTGGCCGGTCAACCAATTACAAATCCATGTAACAGTTACCTTGTTTAGCCCACCTTTTACAAGACTGTCTGCCAGAATGTCATGGGGAACCTTGTCAATGGCCTTACTGAAATAAAGATATATTATATCCACAGCATTCCCTTCATCTAAAAAGCTGGTAATTTTATCAAAGAAAGAGATAAGATTTGTCTGGCATGACTTCCTTCTCTGAAACCCATGTTGATTTTATCATGAAATTCTACTTACTATGCAAATTTTATACACACTGGCTTCACTTTAACTGCCATCGGGCCTGAAGAGGAAGAGCCCTCCCCTCCCTCCTTCCAACTGTCATCTTCTGACCTTAGAGGGTGCAAAAAACAAAACAAAACAAAAACAAACAACAACAACAACAAAAACAGGCCCAACACCATCGGGGCCGGCCTCGATTAAGAAAAAGAGCCCTCCCTCCGATCCACCTGCCTTGGTCCAGGCCTCAGAGGGAGAGAAGAATGCTGGACCTGATCCCCTCCCTCCCTCACCATTCCCTTCTCCTTTTGTGTTGTGTCTTTTTAGATTGTAAGCCTGAGGGCAGGGAACCGTCTATTATCCCCTCTGTTGTA
>NC_056525.1:244414098-244504995 GCF_019175285.1 Sceloporus undulatus
GGTTGTACGCCGCCCGATTCCCAGTGATTGGGCGGCATATAAATAAATCCTATGATGAGATGATGAATGCTGAAAGAACCACATCAGGGAGCTGTGGATTCATTCCTCCTCCCATCCACTGAGATCCTCATAATTAAGAACACTTTCCCCATGGTTATGAATTTCAACTGCCCATGTAATGCAACCTTTAACGTACTGTATATGCCTGTTTGACATCTTCTAGGGTTAGAGTGAAACGGATCATAAACGATGAGAGAGTGGGGTGTCACTATTAAATTAAACTCTATGGCAGTTACTGGTAGTTGTCTGAGAATCTGCAGCTAAATGCCATCTTCCAAAAATAATGACTTTCTTACTCTCTGAAGCTTAAAAGGTTTACTGCAGAATTTTGGACAACTATGATCATCACACAGTCACATTCAAATATAAATTCCTACGAAGATGCCAGCCACAGAAATGTCAGGAATAAACTCTTCCAAACATGGCCACATATCCCAGAATACCCATAGAAAACTATGGACACTGGCCAAAAAGCTTTGACTTCACATCTATAGAACAGGGGTAGGCAACTTTTTGAGCCGGGGGCCGGGTTGCTTTCCCTCAGGCGGACGGGTGGGGGCCGGGGGCGGAGCTTCCACCTCGAGGGGCGGGGCCACGTGATGGGGGGCGGAGCTTCCACCCTCCAGGAGCCAGGCCTCCCCATCTTTGCCGGCCCCTGTCGGGGCCCCAGGCCCGTCAGAGGCTGGCAAAAAAGCCGGTGGGAGCCGCCAGCACTGCAGGACTCCAGGGCGCAGGGGCCCTAAGAGCCCCCTGCCATCGGAGTCCTCTTGGGGACTCAGGATGGCAGCGGGCCCCCTAAGAGACCCCTGCCGTCGCCAGAGCCCTTGGAGGACTCCAGGATGGCAGCGGGCCCCTAAGACCCCCTGCCGCCGCCGGAGGCCTCTTGGAGGACTCCAGGATGGCAGCGGGCCCCTAAGAGAGCCCCTGCCAATGTTAACAATATATTTTTAACTGACTAAATTAATTCTAGCTGAAAAGCAGTACAGACCTGTTGGTCTGATGAATCAAAAATCCCTCTCGTCTGGGATTTCTTATAGAAAGAACTTGGACTGGTGTGCTAGATAGAAGCCTACTTTAACAGATGCATGAGATAAAGACAGACACAAATAGCTTGTAGTACAGAAGAGAGGATTTAAAAACAAACAGTGAGACTTAAAATAAACAGAAAGGCAACAGGAATATAAGAAACTGCCTTGTACTGAGTCATGTCATTGGTCTGTATCAGGGATGGGCAACTGCATGTGAACAGCCCTCCACCCACAGTGCATCAAAATTCCTGGTTTGTCTATATCCTTCCAAAAATGAAGACTGGTGGTAACATAACATCACTTTTAGATGCTGCTTGGAAGGAAATGGATGAAAATTGAATTATCTGGGCCTACATGGGGGAAATTATGCGTAGAAGCATTTTCACATATGTGAGGGCTTTTATACAGTTATAACAATATATGCCTGAAAATTGTGCAAATTTCAAAGGGCTTTCTTAGACAAAGAATACTCAGAGGTGGTTTTGCCACTTCCTGCCTCTATAAGATATAGTCTACAGTATAGTACCTGGTATTAGTTGGTGGTCTCCCATCCAAGTACTACCCAGCTTCTAAGATCAGACAGGATCCAGTACCTTTAGGATGTTTAGACTCCGGCCTAGGTAGTTTAATATAGTCAGTCAACACCAGTGGACAGTGATGTTTCAGAATCTCCGACTCAAGATTTTCCTATCTGTCCCTGAAAATGCTGTAGTCTGTGACATCTTCTGTGCTAACCATATAAATTATGCTGCATTTGCATGCTGAAAATTCAGCATTTTGAAACATTAATGCACAACTGGTGTGTGTGAGTGTGAGGCATTTATACAGAATCTAAGCTTCTAAATTAGAAATATGACAAGCCAAGATCATCACTCCAATCACAACTCAGTGATGGAAAGACTATTTATATTTTACACTGTGCAACAGGTCAGAGAGGAAGAAAGGCTGAAGTGGAGAAAGCAAAACACTGACCAATGTTTGTAGCTAATGAAGATTAGCTACATCAGATCATGAACTCTCCTCTCTGCTTTCATTTCAAAATGAATTTAAAAGCCAAGCACGGGGCCAGTAAAAGCACAAAAAAGGCCATGTTATGCAGACAATCAAAATCCATGATTAAGCTTGGCAGCGTATTGTTCAGAAGCTGCCAAGCCAATGACATCTTCTTGCAGGATAAACAAACATCTTTTTCCAAGACCTTGGCACTGGCTCCAGACCTTGGGGTGAACTTCAGTCCTTCAGTCAGCCAAGCGGCTGAAAGGCAGGATGCCTGAAATTAAGAGGGATTGCTCTGTAAGACAGGTCCCTGTTGACACAAGGAGTAGGAGAGGGAATATTTGGCATCAGGCTACCTTAACATGTGCTAGAGAAACTGCAATGAATCCTTCTTCTATACAAGAGGCTGGGCATATACAAGTATAAATAATACCAGCCTCTCACTAAGTTGGGATTTAACAATTTAAGCATTTATCTAGACATTTATAGATTTCCTAGTAGGGCTTAAGTTAAAAATGTCTCAATAAACAGATCATAAAGCAGCATTTCTTGGCAACCATATACCCAAATTTTCAGTGTGTGTGTGTGTGGGAGGGAAATCTGACATATGAACTCTAGAGCCTACTGTGAAGTCTTTACCTTACTCCTTTCATATGGAATGACTCTAACTATGCAACCCATCTAGTTTTGCACTATTTTCCATACAAACCTAAACCTAGTTCAGTTTTCGGTTCACTTTCCTTAGCAAGCTATAGGGCCACTTGCCTCCTTGAAATCTTATTTATGTTTTCAGGAAGTAGCTCCTTCGCTCTTTTAACATGCAGAGAGATGTGCTAAGTTATTGCACCCTTCAAAACAGAGATACAGTATTAGCCTCACTAACAAACCAGCTAAGCATTTAGAAGGGGGAAAAACTTGAGCAATTTTGCTGGGGCTCAGCCATCCAAATAAGCCCAAACACAATGCACACAAATTGGAGGAGGGACCTGATTTTGAGAGCTCCACTTGGCCAGCAAAGCCCAATAAAAACACATGCAGAAACACAGGATTATCTACTCCTGCTGCCTCTTCTGCATGAATAAATAGCCTGAGTTGTGAAGCACGCAGAACAGGAGTCTATATAAGCAAACTCTATGCCTAACCTCAGGCTCCTTCACTGTGTAAGCAACAGCTGAAACAACACTATACAACTTTCCTGTATGTTTACAAGAGCTGAATTGTACAGCTAGGGAAATATGGCAAAGCAAACTTAGGCTGCAGCACTCACTGAATGACCTCCAAATCAAATCTCCTCCCATCTAGCAAAGATTTTTATAGATGCTGAGAAGCAATTTTTCCCCTGCTTCAAGATGTGGCTCAAATGCCATTACAGTACTTTGTTCCTCCTTATTCAGTTATGCATGGAGAGACTCACAGATGTCAAGCCAATATAGTGTATTAGCTGTTTGGATGTACAGGCACGGGTTCAGATCTCTGCTGAACCATGAAGCCTACAGAGTGGCAGAAGCAAATCACATTCAGTCTTAACCTACCTTCCAAGGTTGGTGTTAAACTGTAATGCCTCGCAGCTCCCTAGAAGAACAGAGCACAAACACAGTATAGCAACCATTTGTGGCACTGTGCCCAGGGCTCAGAA
Source organism: Sceloporus undulatus (assembly GCF_019175285.1). Lineage (NCBI taxonomy): Eukaryota > Metazoa > Chordata > Lepidosauria > Squamata > Phrynosomatidae > Sceloporus > Sceloporus undulatus. The sequence continues at coordinate 244,417,819 of NC_056525.1, forward strand.
ATAGAAACATGCTCTGCACTTTGCACTTAAAACCTCAGGTTCAATCTCTGGCTTCCCAGTGAAAACCTCCAACATTGGAGCTAGGGAAAACCCTGGCCTGAGCCTGTGGACTGCCACTTCCAAGTCATCTGATAACATGGGGCTAGAGAGATGAATTACCAGACAGTTTCAGTGTCAGGCCTGGTGTTCAGATGCAGCAGAATGAGGTGGCAAAGTTATCAAGTGGAAGAAGAGACAGTACAATTTTAGTTTCTGTGTATGTTTGTAAATCTCATTTGAAAGTGTTAATCTACATAAGAAATCCTTGCGGTAGACAGAATACTAATACTGGAGTCGTCAGGGGTAAAAACCACTCCCCCTCACCCTTTTTTTATTTACAAATATATTTATAATGTAGCGTACAATTAAAAATAGTACCCTTTAGTTTAGTTCTATGATTAAATGCTGACAATATATTTCACCAACTCAGAATTCTGCCTTCTTCATCTGCATCTGTAGTCCAGGGGAAGCCCAAAGGAGCTTGACAGGTCCAGCATTTGCATTCCCCAATTATCCACTTTTCTGAGATAAACTGAGTCTCCTTTGGAAGAAATCTCCCCTTTGAAGACTGTTCAGGAAAATTGACTAATGCCCACTAGATTAAAACCGCATTTCTGAAAGACTGAGCATAACATTTATTTCCAAGACAACAGCTGCTGCCACTACCTTGGTTAAGTGCTTGCTTTCATCATCAGCATTTGTCATCTTTTTGGCAGTCTCCCTGGTAAAAGCAGCCCTCCCATAACTGCTTTCAGGAACACCAATGAAGCTCAAGATACTTCTCTCTTTGTTGTGATGTAGACGATTGCTCAGAGGCCATAAACAGCACAATTTCCCCTTTAAAAGCTCCAGGCCCGTTTCTAGGATGGACTGGTTCTGAAGCATTTGTTACAATATGCAACTGATTTATCAAATGTAGCCCCTGACTACACTGTAGTCCCTGATTGTGCCATCTTACTTAAAAAACCACCACCAGGTAAAAATAGTAAGACTGGTTGCAATGTCCTAGCTGTTCCAAGCAAAAAGACTCCCTCACCTAGGGTTGTCATATCCCGCCGGTAGGCGTCCCACTTCCTGCCAAATCCCGGCTTCGGGGCCTGGCCCGCCGATGCGGCAATTGCCCCAGCCATAGGCCATTAATGTGGCCAGCTGGCCAGCCACCCACCTCCTCCTCCTCTGTGCTCCGTCTCCAGGGTGGGCCACGTTGCACCGCCCAAGGCAGCTGTGCAGGCCACGGATGGCTGCGGCTTGTGCGTGCCATGCGTTAGTGCACGTGCTAGTTTGCACAGTGTCCGTCGGCCAGCCAGCCACCTCCTCTGCCTCCTCCATGGGCTGCAGTTGCCCAGGACACGGCTGGCTGTGGTTCGCGAGCACGCACGCAGTTCGGCAGCAGCTCCTCTTCATCAGGCTGGCTGGCCAATAGGAGGACAGCAGGGGCAGGGCTGTTTCTAGCCCCAGTCTCCTATTGGCCAGCCTCAGAAAGCTTCAGAGAAGGAGGAAGCTTCAGAAAAGGAGGAGGAGGAGGAGCACTGAGAGCCTCTGGCCCTCGGCCAGGGGGAAGAGAATGGGCCATTTCCTGGTGCGATTTGGCACCAAGTATGAAGAGGAGGAGGAGGAGGTGGGAGGCTATTTGCAGAATTTTTATTTTACATTTCTGCCATCTGCCTAGGAATAATGCCAAAATGTCCTCCATTTTGATTATGCCTAAGAAACATGCATCTATATTTACATTTTTTAAAAAAATCATCGTTTTTTTTAGTGTCCTCCATTTTTAAAAAAATGTGTCCTACATTTGTCCCGGTTTGGAGGTCCTGACCTATGGCAACCCTACCCTCACCTCATGCAGCAATTACAAAATAAGCAAGCACACACATAAATACACTATGCAAATGCTACAGAGCTAGTAAAACAGCTTAAGGATCCTCCGCCTCCACTTATCAGACTGTTTTGAGTTACACTCTCCCTTATATGCCAAGCCAATAACCACCCAGCAGCACCAACAGCATTTGGCAACAGATCCAGCTGATTTCCAATACATGTTAGCAGCAGCACTGCCTAAGCAGTGGGAAGCAATACAGATCATGATTGGAGAGATGCTTGTGTTAGATGGACACACAATTCAATGCAAGCCATTTTAACAATATGAATTTGCAGAGGTTTAAAAGGAGAAAAAGAATAGTGTCATTCCTTTATACTAGGACCTAGATTACTGACAGCTCCCACACTTTCATGGACCAGACCCTGCAACTCAGGCACTGGTCCACAGAGGACCAACAAGAATCAAAAGATTTCTGCCTTAGCTTCTTTCAGCTCTTTCTCTTCTAGGAGCTAGCTAGTCAGCCTCCCCATCCATGCGTTCTTCTTTTAGTCCCTCTGGAAGTGGAATTACTTTTCAAAATAATATCCATCAAAAATAATGGGGGTAGGATGGGAAGATAACAAACAAGTAGTTATTTAGTGGTTTGACCGTGGAGATAGTTATCAAGAAAACAAATTGAATTTTTCCAGGGCACCCTCAAGGCCAAACAAGGAGCCTTTCCTATATATCAAGAAGAAATCTCTCTTTAAACAGCACTTCAGCCATGTTTAAACAGTTCTAAATATACCACCCGGCGTTGATGGGGGAGTCCAAACAATAGTCAAGGTACTTGTAACCAAGAGAATTAACTTAATCACCTGGCTTCCAAGGTGATTAAAAGTTGGCAAATCCACATTTCCAATAACTACAAACCAATCATACCATTCCAGAATTGCCCAAATGTTTGGCAAAAAGGCTCTGAATATACAGGTAAGTGTCTCTATCTGTGGTACATGTTTGCCCTTTCTATTGTTGCATATTTATAATGCAAGGGATGAAAGATTTCACCCTGCAGGGACCAAACCACAAATATGCAAACTGAAGCAACTTACATGCTCATCACAAAGTGTTGATTATTTGCATTACTGGCACAATTGTGACAAGATGACTGATTGCCATTTCTTTATTGCTGACATCCAATTCTAGCTTTTGCTCCTTGTGACCCCTAAAGAGGTTTGTTGTGGCACCTTCCCATAAACTCTGAGTTAAAGTGACAAAGCCAATCAGGTTCCCCTGATTTCAAATGAGATTTAGGTTTGCTATACCAAAAGGGCCCCTAAGAGAAGAAAGGAAAACACAGTGACATGAATGTTCTTGGAATAATAGGCAGACGATTTAAAACAATTATGGAAATGTTCCTATTACAATCAGCCCTCCATATCCACAGATTCTTTATCCATGGATTCAAGCATCCATGGCTTGAAAACATCCAACACATATATATATATATATATATATATATATATATATATATATATTCCAAAAAGCAAACCTTGATTTTGCCATTTTATTTAAGGGACATCATTTTACTATCCACTGTATTTAATGAGACTTGAGCACCCACAGATTTTAGTATCCACGGGAGGTCATGGAACCAAACTCCAGCGTACATTACGGCCCACTGTACATTAATCTCAATCTGTCTCTCCATCACATCCCTAACTGGTAGCTCTCTCATACATTTGGGAGGGTTTCTGGCTCCCAACTGTTGAACATCCAGAGGGAAAGGCCTTCTACCCCCAGGTCAGGCTGGGCAAATGGATTCTTCTGTGGAAAAGATCGCCCAGGCTTAATACTGGAGAGATGGGGAGAAATCTTATTCTGAGATGTGCTGAGAAACACCCTCTTCTCCAGGCACTTCCTCTACCCAAACCAGTACTTTCCACCTGACTCCCGATGGTACTCCTTGAAATTCCAGGAATAAAAGAAATTTCCATCATGCAATAGAGCAGGGGCAGCAAAAATATGACCTTGGAGCTGCATGCAAGCCAGTTCAAGGCTGGTTTTGTGACCCCACTCTTCCACATCTCTTGGACTCTGTCCAAAGAAAGATCAATTGCCTCTCCTGGAAACCTCCAGAGGCAAAAATGAACCTAAATAATTTGCATGGTCCTCCATCATTGTTTAAAAATGTTAATTTCTCAAAACCAAAAGTGGACTTCAGTTCTGGAGTTTGCCTTAGGAGTCTGTGAAGGCTCCCGTGGTCCTCAGGAGCAGAAGCTGCCTCATGGACCTGCAGCCATTGCCCTCTACTCTAAAGTAAAGCTGGAAGATTTCAGGTTCATCCATATCCTTTTTTTTTAAAAAAAAGAAAAACCTATAATCCAAGGATCCAACAACCAGAGCCAATGTAAAAGATATATAGTAGGCTTTCGCTCCCCCTAATCTTAACAATACAGTTGGCATGCAATCAGTTCCTCACTTGCTTCCACTTTTCTGCACCTTCCTAATCTTTGTGCCTCTAACATTTCTTTTTCATTTTTTTTGTCACCAGTTCCTCCAGGATCTTCCCTATGATTGTTTTCCCCCTCCTTTCCTCAACAACCACTGTCCTTCAAGAGTTTCCTACTCAAGCACTATGAAGAAGAAAGCTCCTCTCTTACTGTACTTGATTTCTTTCCATTTTCACTTCTTCCTTTTTCTCTCTCTGGATTAGTAGCTTCAGAAACCATTTCCAAAGAGGGACCAGCATTAGCCTGTTGCCGTCAGAACAGTAGAGGCCCAGGATACCTTAAAGATACCTTGTTGGTCTTTAAAGAATGGGTATGCAACTGGTGGCTCTCTGTATGTTAGTGGACTGCTAGTCCCAGCAAAAACAATGGTGTTGATGGGAGCCGCAGTCCAACATCATCTGGAGGGGTATGATTTGCTCACTTTGCAGGGCTGTTTTAGTTTTTCTTTGCTGCCTGACTTTAGCTTTCCACACAGAACAAACTTACCTGCCTTCATGCTCTACAGCTTCTTTATGTGCTCCTTTTTTCCAACATCATTCCTGTGCAACCACACCTTCTGGACATCAAAATCTCCCTTCCTCCAGATATGCTGGTGCCCTTTACCCATCAAGGGGCTGAACTAGCCTTTTATCCCATCCACATTCAAGCCGTTCTTCCAAAGATCCAACCCACTGGACACCCAAGAACCTCTCTGCTTCTGCCTCTCACTTACCAAGAAATTCTGTTCAGTTTCTTGCCTTCCAAGCTATCCCCCTCTTTCACTCAGCACCCTCCTGGTTCACAAACTGCTGTATTTCCCAATAATAACTGAGACTAAGCTACTCTCCTGCACAACTTTTTTTTTCTACAGGATCTCCTCTCCAACTTTCTACCATATCCCAAAGCCTTTCTCTCAAACTAGTTCCATCTGGCGTCAATCCTGCTTCTGCTGCTTCTTCAACCTGCCACCCCAAACATCCCCTCTTGATCTGCTAGGGTCCCTCTCTTGCCCCCCTGTGCTTTGTCTTCATATCCTCTTAACAGCTCCAGTCACATCTTGCAGATTTTTGCAGGAACTCCTTATATAACATTTCTTATAACCCAATACCCAATCACAACCCAAAGTGACTCCGCCTATCTTTTCCTGATTTCTTCCTAAGCATGTGTCATGTTTGACAAATACATCATCTGAACTGCCTCTTCCTCCTCCTCTTCCACTCCTGCCCCAATAAAACCCTCAATACGTTCCACTCTTGCCCATCCAACTTCATTGATCTCTTTCCTGTTCCCATAGAGTACTCTCATAGTCTAGCACCAACAACAGCTCTTCTTGTAACCCTGTCTTGACCAGTACAAACCACCAGCTGCTTCTGTTACTAACTTTGGGCTTCTTGTCTACACCTGGCACGGTCTCCCACAACCCCATGTTCCCACAACCACAACACTTATCTGTGCTTGCTTCCACCCCATATATGCCAGTATACCTTAGCATGTGCACCTCCCATCCAAGTCCTCATCAAACCAAATCCCAAGCCACATACGTAACTCTTTTGATCTCCTTTACTACATCCAGGATTCACCCTCTTGCACTACAGGCTTTCCCCTTCTTAACCAAAACAGAGCCTCTGCACCCCCATCGAAGTGCCCTGTCTTCATCCTTCCACCTTACATTATTATAATTATTAACCTTTATTTATAAAGCACTGTAAATTTACGCAGCGTTGTACATACAATCTTTTTAATTGGACGGTTCCCTGCCCTCAGGCTTACAATCTAACAAGACACAACACAAAAGGAGAAGGGAGTGGTGGTGGGGAAGGGACCTCTCTAGTAGCATCTCATTCACAGTGTTGCACGAGGGTCTGCCTTTCTGTTTGCCATGACATTCTCCATCAAGCACCACACCAAAAAAAAGTACTGCCACCACTGTCCAGCTCCCTCCTGTCTCTGCTCCCACTCCCTGTATCTTTAGTTTTCTCTTTCACACACTTTCTTCCCAAGGTTTATACTCTAAAGATCCTTTCACACACAGGTTGTCTATAAGCATCTGCAGGCTGTAAAGGCACTGGCCTCTAAAGCATCGTAAGATCTCCTTAAAACATTTTCCCCATCTCAGGATACCCCCTCCCATACTCTTGCAATGAAATTGTCTACTAGCCAAGACTCCAAAGCTTTTCCTTTCTGCCTTCATAACCTTAGACCCTTTGCTCTCCCTCAAGCAATTCTGCTGTGAAAGTACCACCTTCCGGGTGAAGTACCCTCTCCGCTGGTTAGCTGCGGTTGCTTTTTTAACCCACACAGTAGACAGCTAATAGTTTAGGCAGCTTGAAAAAGAACTGATATAGTCACAAGAATATGGCAGCCATGTTACAAGACCCTCCCACCCATAGTATCAAGAAATTAAAAACAGAACATCTCTATATAGGGGCAGTGTAACCAGACAACAGGGGACCCAAGAAGGCAGTCTGCATCACAGATATCCAATACAGGGCTCATACACACAACCTACCTTCCTACTGGTCCTTCAACACTCACTGTCCCTAAAACAGAACAGTGGGAGGATTGAAAAATGCATAGCAAGGAAGCATTAGCTGCAATCAATTGGGATAATTGAGTGCAACTGAGATCTCCACAGCACACCTTTGAATACAAGTTGACTTGAGACCACCAGCATCAGAATGTGGCTGTTACTTTCTTGCCCTGTTTGCAGGCTTTCTGCAGCATCTCTCAGCCACCTGTCAGCAAGAGGATGCTGAGCCAGGTGAACCTTTGGTCTGATCCTGCAACTAAACAGTTATTTCTTACATTAATCCAGGCGGCTTTTTCTCATTTTTGAAGGAAAAGCACTAAATCTAGTTATAACAGCACACAGGTGTACCATTGCTGGGAGGGATCTGGCTTGAGATTTTCATTCAGTCAGGTGGCTTTTTTTCTTTTTAAAAGGTAAAGCATGAAGTCAGGTTATCATGGAAGACAGGTCTGCCACTACTGGCTTATTGGGAGAAATTCAGGTTGATGTTTTTCTTCCTTGCAAGTCACCCAGCAAACACAAACTGGTGAGGTGAGGGAATCTTTTGAGGAAAACAACCTGAAATACACTTCCCCTCATGCCTCTAAATTACAGCTAGATAGTTCTGTGGGATTACTAGGCTGAGTATCACTGTCACTTTGAGTAGTAGATGCTTGAGTGGGAAAAGAAATTTCCTAAGGGCGAGGGAGAAAATCTTCTTGTTGCTGTGTGCCTTCAAGTCATTTCCAAGATAAGAAAAGTAGAATCCTAACACTATAACCATGTAGTGTAAAAGGATCCTAAATTGATAAGGAAAGCATGAGTAGAATCCTGTTGCACTCAAATCCTCCTTGTGGGTTGAACACTGGGGGCAACTGGAGGCTCCTGTAGGAACAGAAGGCTGGAATGGATGAGTCCTTAGCTCCACCCAGCAGAGAAGATATGAGATGCTTTGGGATCCTTCCCTCTCTACACTATAGAAATAAGGCAGTTTGACACCACTGTAATGGTCGTGGCACCATCCTACAGAATCCTGGGATTTGTCATTTGGTCAGGCACTGGCACTCTTTTGGCAGAGAAGGCTAAAGACCTTGCAAAACGACACATTCCTTGATTCCACACGATGGCACAACAAAACTTAAATGTGGTGTTAAGCTGCATTGCTTCTACAGCATTGACCCTCCTGTTCTCTGGAGCAGCAGAAAACAAGCTTGTTCCCTCCTCAATACAACATCCATCCCTTCAAATACTTGAACAGGGCTATCATATCACCTCTTAACCATCTATTTTCCATGCTAAACATCCCCAGCTCCCTAAGTCTTTCGTCATAAGGCATGGTTTCCAGGCCCTTCACCATTTTGGTGGCCCTCCTTTGGACAAGCTCCAGCTTGTCAACATCCTTCTTGAATTGTTGTGCCCAGAACTGGACACAGTATTCTAGATGAGGCCTGACAAAGGCAGAACAGAGTGGCACAATTACTTCCCTTGATTTAGACACTTCACTGCTATTGATGCAGCCTAGAATCGCATTGGCCTTTTTAACTGCTGCATCACACTGTTGACTCATGTTCAAGTTGTGGACTACTAGGACTCCTAGATCCCTTTCACATGTAGTCTCCACCTTAAGCCAAGTGCCCTCCCCTCATCCTATATCCATGCATTTCATTTTTTCTGCCTATTTCTCTGAGATGGAGTTCATTTTGTTCGAACCTCCGTCTCCAGAGTTGTAGCCTAACAATGCTACATCTCACTGGCTAATCTCCCTGAACCAAGGTATCAGGCTAGTGAAACAAAACAGAGAGAGGAAGTGCTCTCACCCTTATGCTGGGGTGCTAGAAATCAACATGACACAGGGGATGGCCACTCCCTCATGGCCCTCCGGACATGCAGGTAGATGTCTGTCAAAGACAGGTGTAGGGGGGAAAGAGGCCCTGAACACAGGTCCTTCCCCAAGTTTCCCTGCACCTGCCATGACTCCATCCTACAGATGCCATGGAAGGGGAGGCCAACATGACCTGGGGGGGGGGGGGGGGGGGCCCTTTGGGGGGGGGGGCTGGCGGGGGTTGGGGGGGGGGGGGTTGTGCGGATGGGTCCTTCCCCAGGTTTCCCTGCACCTGTCATGGCTCCATCCTACAGATCCCTGGGATTTGTAGTTTGGTGATAGCCAGCATGGCATAGTAGTTTGAGCTCTGGGCTATGACTCTGGAGACCAAGGTTCGAATCCTGGCTCAGCCATGTAAACTCCCTGGGTGACTTTGGACAAGGCACACTCTCTCAGCCTCAGAAGACGGCCATGGCAAAACCTTCCCAGAATGAAACCTGCCAAGGAAACCCATGACAGGGCCGCCATAAGCCAGAAAAGACTTGAAGATGCACAACAACCAATTAATAACTATAAGGTTTCTTGGTGAGATTTTTCAGGCTAGAACAGTTTATTCCTGAGGCTTCGCCTGCATCTGTGGCTGGCGTCTTCAGAGAATTAATAGTAAACTGATTGTATTTTATGATGTTTTGCTTTTAAATTGGGGGCAGAGCCGCCATTTAAGTCACAGTCTCTCGGCCACAGAAGTTGGCCATGGCAAAACAACAACAACCACCCACAAACACAAACACAACCCCTGGATGTGCTAAAACAAATGACACTCCTTGCCCATAGAGAATCACTGGAGAATACCTGTCCCATAGGGAAGCACTGGGGAAATAGAGAATGATGGGGGTTAAATGGCCAAGCATTCCCCAATGGTTCTCTATGGACAAGGAGTCTAATTCGTTTCATTAGGTCCCCACAAAACCCTCTGATGAAACCTGCCAAGAATCGATTCGAAGGCCCCCCAAAACAACAAGAGAGGCGAGAAGGGGCTTGGCAACACGTGAGGCCATTCCGACGTGCAGATAGACACGTGTCAGGGATAAAAAAACCCCAGGTTTCCTAGTTTTCCCTGCCATTGCTCTATCCTACTGAATACTAGGATTTGTAGTTCGGGGAAGCGTAGAGGAGGCCGTTCCGACGTGCAGATAGACACGTGTCGGGGATAGATAAACAGGTTCCCTAGCTTTCCCTGCCATAAGTCCATGCTAGTGAACGCTGCTAAGGCTCTATGCTCGTGAATGCTGGGATTTAAAGCGCCAAGGAGGCCGTTCCGACGTGCAGGCAGACGCGTGTCAAGGGGAATAAAGGGTACCTGCTGTATTCTTCACGGACCGGGGCCCGGCTGCTCCCCCTGGCCGGGTCGGGTCCCCTCAGTCCGAGGTCCGGCGGGGGAAAGCGGCGACTGGATCCTAAAGGGGCTCCCTGAGGAAGGACAGGAGGCGGAAGCTGCTGCCGGTGCTGCGCCTTCAACGGTTCTCCTCAACGGGCGTCGAACGCGGCCGGAGGGCGCCTTTTATACCCTCGGAAACCGTCTCCGCGCAACGCTTCCGCTTCCGCCCCGCCCGCCTCATGAATATGCAAATAGAGGGGAGGGAGGGAGCGAGGGGGCGGGGCCTGGCGGGTAAAGCGACGGGGAAGAAAGCGGGCGGTGGGTTTGCGTGCAGGAGGGGAGGGGAAGGTTAAGGAGGCGCTCAGCCAATCAGAGGCAGGGGAGGTCTCTCGTTCTCAGCTGATTGGCTGAGCCGGGGAGAGGGGGCATAAAGGTGGGAGAACCTGCCGGGTCGTGTGACGTCAGAGTGAGGGGAGGGAGGGAGGTTGATGCAGTTGCAGCATCAGCAACGATTGCATTGCTAGAAGAAATAAATAAGTAAATAAACAAGTAAATAAGTAAATAAAAATTATGCCTTGCTCCCATAATGCAGCCAGGAAAAATGAAAACAAAATAAATAAATACAAGTTCCTTGATTCCTTTCGTGGGAGAAAAAGGGGATATAAATAAATGAAAATTAAGTAAATAATTGCATGCATGATTACATAAATAGTTACATAAATAAACAGTTATAGGCACCAGCAATTGTTGGCTATATAGCAGCCCAGGAGAAGTAAAGGTAAAAATCACCCGCCCTGAATCCCATTTTAGGAGAAAGGCCAGATACAGATCCTCAAAATAAAGGATGATGATGATGATGATGATGATGAAGCTTTATTTATATAGCGCTGTACATACAATTAAAATAGATAAAATAAACCTGCCTGTGGCGTACAATCTATGAAAATAATTAAATGTAATACATATTAATACATGTCAACATAAATGATTACATAAGTAAGTAGTGATATACACCACCAGCCCAGGTACATAAATAAAGACAAAAATTACCAGCCATTGAGATGGGGAGATAGACGGGATATAAATCCTTGAAATCAATTAAAATTAATTTAAAAATTGCCTACATAATTACTTAAATGGCTAGTGACGCCACTGGTCCACTGTACTACCTCTAGTAAAGGGGGGAGTATAGATCCATCACAAACAGCAGCGCTTTCTGGCGCACTATGCTCCATGGATTTGCCTGCCGCCTCCAGTTACATCCATTCAGGTCGACAGCCATCATTACTACATCTTGCAGTGATGGCTAATGTCACAGTAGTAATTTACAAAAGAGATCAGGGAGTTTGGAGTCCAGCCTCAACAGACAATAGTGTGGTGATGGAGTACAGTACTTCCTTTTACCTGTCCCGAGTCTCCCACCATTCATCTTAATTGGATAAGCCTGGGCCTGATTTCCACTACTTTTTAAACCGGATCGTGAATCGAATGTGAATCGGTTCAAATGACCCTTGTTCCCACTTGAATTGAATTGCTGAAGACTTTTGGAGAGGGGGCCCATGCGCTAGACCCATTTAACCCGCATCTTTTTGACGCTGGTTTCCCCCCGCGTCTTTTTGGATAAATCGATTCTGCGCAAGTGTGAACCAGGTGCGGATCGAAATCGATTTAAATGTTTCCTCCGACCGGCTGGAGCAAGTCCATTTCGAATCATTTCATTCGTGAATGTGAACCGCAAGTGGGTTATTTTACAGGGGAAAAGTGCGATTGTGACAAATGTAGTGGGAACCACTCTCCGCTGTCGAATCGATCCATTGATTCGGACACCGATTTATCTGTAAGTGGGGATTATTTCTACACTGTGGAAATAATGCAATTTGACACCACTTTAACTGCCATGGCTCCATCTTACAGTATCCTGGGATTTGTAGGATTGTGAAGCACTGGCACACTTTGGCAGAGAAGGCAAAAAAACTTTGTCAAACTACAAATCCCAAGATTCCACAGGATGGAGCTACAGCACTTAAAGTGGCGTCAAACTGCATTATTTCTACAGTGTAGCTGCACCCCAAAATGTTACATCCTTTCCTCATAGGAGAGCTGCTGCCTCCCTTTGATTATTATGGTTGCCTTCTTTCCTTTTCCAGCTTTATAAGGATCTTGTTTAGGGAACAGAGACCAGACTTGTACTCATTATTCCAAGCATTGCACCGTAGATTACGTGGCATAGAGAGCCGTGTGGCATCTTAAATACTAAAGGTGTTTCCATATGAAACTTTTATCCCTGCCTTGCTCACCGTTTATTACTGGGGTGGTGTGTGTGTGTGGGGGGGGCTTTCATACTTCCATATTTCCACTTGAATTTCCAAGACAACATCCCATGGAATCCTGGGGTTTGTAGTTTGCTGAAGCACCAGAGTTCTCTGTCTAAGAATCATAAATACATCCCTCCAACATCAAATCCCAGAATTCCACAGGATGTTGCTGTAGCAGTTAAAGAGAAATATAGTGCTACAGCATTGAACAGTCAGCCCTCCTTAGCCACCAATTCCTTTTCCACGGATTCAACCATCCACAACTTGAAACTACTCCAATATATATATATATATATATATATATATATATATATATATATTCCAAGCAGCAAACCTTGGCATCACCATTTTATATAGAGGACACCATTTTGCTATGCCCTTGTATAAAATGGGACTTGAGCATCCATGGATTTTGGTACCCATCGGGGGCTCTGGAACCAAATCTCAGAGGATACCAATGGTCCACTGTCTTATAAAAGTGAATGGGTTCTAGACTTTGCTTTCTTCCATTTCTAAACCACCAGCTTCATCCATCCTTTTCCTTACTCAAAATAAAATAAAATAAATGGCTGAGGGAAAATCAAAACAGCAACACAATGTCTTTTGACTGGTAGCAGCACTTGCCGGCAGCGCCTGTGACAGTGGGATGAGTGAATATGTTCTGGGTTTCAGTCTGAACTTTGAACTATTTGAAGACTGAGCACTTACAGTAGTTCTTGAGGCAGTAAATACTGTAATTGCTCATCTCCGTCTGCAAAAGATACTCACTGGCTGGGAGGAAAGTTGTTTCAGGGGTCCTTCAGTGATTCCTATAGCCTCGGCTTAACTGGCCGCATTTCCCTAGTTGTACAACTCTTATAAACACACAGGAGGACTGCATGTTGTTGTTTCAGCTGTTGCTTACACAGCGAAGGAGCCTGAGGTTAGACATAGAGCTTGCTTATATAGACTCCTGTTCTGCATGCTTCACAATTCAGGTTATTTATTCATGCAGAGAAGAGGCAGCAGGACAGATAATCTTGTCTTTCAGCAAGTGTTTTTATTGGGTTTTGCCAGCCCACTGGATTGCTCCTTTAATGTTCAGACAGAAACCCAGAGCAATTCCCTAGGCCGTTGACATAGAAGCCACCACTGATTGGTAGTGCTCCATCTGAAAATGTCCTTATGATGCAAACTTTCATGGTCTTCCTATGTAGAGAGATCTTGTAGCATCTTTGAGACTATCTGAAAGAAAGAAGTTGGCAGCATGAGCTTTCATAGGAGTTTATCACACGGAAGCCGAATTGGTAAAATCCTGTGCAGAAGCGGCATTTTAAAATCTGGGTGTTGTTTGTCAGATGCGTTGGCGTGAAAGAGAAATAACATGAAAATAATCTGAATGGAGAGTTCCTTTGTACTTTTGGAATTTAGGGAAAGTAAAAAGGAGCTGGTTTTGACAACTTTGTGTTCGGGTTATTTTTGCGTTATTTCCGTTTCATGCAAATGTGGGTTGTTTTCAGTTAAAATTTAGGCGCGGTACAGACCTCCCAAAAAGACATGTCTGCTGGCGCCTTTTTCCCCCTTGTATGGAAGCCACAGCCGCCAAACCATACGGAAAAAGCGAGTTCTTTTGCACCGCCATTGTGACGTCTGAGTGCACCAATGGTGCACTCGTGACATCACAAACGCGGTGCGACGTGCGGATGCTATGTGTCCGCCATGTAACAATGGTGATGCCTGTATACACGGGGCGCCGCCACTATTATGGTGCCACGCCATACTAGGGTTAGGAACCATGTGATTGCCACGCGGTCCCTTAACCCTAGTACGCCACCAGCACGGTGCTTTAGCCCTGTGTGTACTGGGCCTTAGTTTCTGCACGGGATTCATCCCATGCGATAAACTTGATAGACTTAAGTCTACTTCCTCAGATGCATTTGGATAATTCCTCCAAATATCCCCAAAGACTTCCTCCAAATGCATCTGACGTCTAGAAAAGCTCATGCTGCCAATTTCTTTCTTTCAGTTAGTCTCAAAGGTGCTACAAGATTTTTCTACAGACTGATTCTACAGACTGACACGGCTATATCTTTGAATTCTTTGATGGACTGCATTTGACATCAGCCGCACGAAGGGTTACTTAGTGTTAGTAGTCTATATGCACATGGGATGGTGACAAAATTGTAAGTAAATCAGAAGGTAATGAAATGCACAAAATAAAGAGAGTATGCAAAGGGATCTTGAAGCACCTTTGAGACTAACTGAAAGATAGGTGTTATCTTTCAGTTAGTCTCAAAGGTGCTGCAAGATCCCTTTGCATACTGATTTTCCAGACTAACACAGCTATATGTTTAAAATAAAAAAGTGATACATTGCCCAATATGAAAATCCTTTTGTAATGTATATTTCTGTTTCTGACTTATGGCTACCCTAAGGCGGTGTTTGCTTGGCCAGGTTTGTTCACAGAAGGTTTGCCTTTGCCATCCTCTGAGGCTGAGAAAGTGTGACATGCCCAAGGTCACCCAGTGGGTTTCCATGGCCAAGCAGCGATTCAAACCCTGATCTCTAATGCTCTAACCACTACACCAAGCTGGCTCTCATGTAATGTATGAGATCATTACAGTTACTCAGCACTGAGGGTAAGGCATTTTGTGTGTGATCTGGGGCACGTCCCTCTATTCTTCTTTGAAAAATTCCACCATTCAACCCTGGCACTGTAAACAGATGTAATGCCTGGCCTCTGTTTATCTCATTTTCTGAGCTTTTACAGTGCACCATCTGTAAATAAAAACAATAATAATACTGACATTTATTGTCTGGCTACAGAAACTGTATACATCCGCCCCTCCCACCAACAGTCCTGCTGCTTGATGAAGCAATAAGAGAAGAGAAACCAAAGAGACCCCAAATGTGTGTAACAGCTAAAAGCACACAGTTCTTGGCTTGCAAGATCTGTCATGTGCCCTGGTAACAGATCAGGTAACGCCTACACAGGTTGGAGCCATGCAAGAGAAGTACAATTCCTCGCTGCAGGGAAGAAGCAGGCATGAACCTTAGGTTTATATTTTTACATCCACATCTTCATAACAGGGCTTTCATTGCCAAAACGCCAGTACAGAAATGGTACTACACACACACACACGCACACACACAAATACAAATAAGATTATTAGAGTCCTATGCAATATTTTCTACAGCATTGAAAGCAATACGATTGAGTTATATATATATAACTCCACCACCACCACCATCATAACAGACCAATAAGCATTGCAGTAAAGTCTAGATCCTTTGTCAAGAGACATTTATTGGCTGCATCCGCACTGCAGAAATAATCCAGTTTGGCACCCCTTTAACTGCCATGGTTCAGTGCTATGTAATTCTGGGAATTGTAGTTTATTGTGGCACCAGAGCTCTCTGAGCAGGAAGGCTAAACCTCTCACAAAACTAGAAATCCCAGAATTCTATAGCATGGAGTCATGACAGTTAAAGGGGTGTCAAACTGGATTATTTCTGCAGTGCAGAGAGCCCCACTGACAAAATTTATATTCTCATTACCTGTGGGGTAGGTGAGGGAAGTGATGCAAGCACTATAGAAATAATTCAGTTTGACACCACTTCAACTACCATGGCTCAATACTATGGAATTCTGGAAACTGTAGTTTGCTATAACACCAGAGCTCTCTGGCAATGAAGGCTAAATGACTCAAAAGACTACAAATCCCAGAAATCCGTAGCATTGAGGTGATATTCAGTTAAAGTGGTGTCAAACCGGATTATTTCTGCAGTTCAGATGCAGCCATAGCTTGCAGTAGACCAGCAAGCAAATCTGGCCCCTGTTTGCGTAACAACAGCTTGTGTTAACCTTCCTTTCAGCCTCCTAAGTTAGGTGTCTAAAATCAAGAAAGCTTAAAGGATGGGGTCGAAAATATTTTGGTGTGAAAAGATTTGTTTTGTGCTTCTGAAAAGAAATCCCTTAATATGTGTTCGGGGGAAATTTCACCTTCAGTTAGGTATCTGCTTTCACGAGCTGCCAGTTTGCACGTGTCTCTAAAGTATACCTTGAGGTTTTAGTGGGGAAAGAAAGGCGAACCTGAAAGGCTAAAGTCTATCCTGTCCTTGCAGAATGTGAATGGTGTGTATGGAGTTTATCATACTGGGGCTAATTTCGGCATTAAAGAGAGATTAAAGTGCATTTAAAGCATCCCGCAAATGAAGTGGAAATGGTGAGTAATTGTGTGAATGATTATCACCTACAATTGCACAAATAAAGTGATATTGGAAATGCATTGTTGCTGAAATCCTGAAAGTAAAAATATGCATGCTAATGCTTCTTTGCAACCACTTTAATGTCGGGTTTTGAGTGATGTTGTGTGAAATTGTTTCAGATAGATATATAGATACATCTTTATTGAATAAGTCTCCAGACCATTTCAAATATATATACAGACACAGAGAGAGAGAGAGAGAGAGAGAGAGAGAAATAAAAAGAAAAAACATACATATTTAAAACTTACATTAAAAATAAAAATAAAATTTAAAAAATCTCTATAAAATTTGGAATATTTGAATCTGATTACACTCTTCTTGTAATTTGCATAGCAGTCTATCTGAGGCCCTTTTCTACTTCTTGCTTCCATAAAATAACAGCTTTCACTGCAAACAAGACAACTCTAAAAGTTATAAAAGGCTCTACTCCTTGCAATAGCAGAGACAGCTTGCTTTCATCATTCCTTTCCCTCAAATTTCTGATGATGGGAGCTAGATATTGCTCTCTAATATCATTATATAATTGACAATGCAGCAGATAATATGAAAGATCTTCAACTGTAGGTGCCCCACATATACAGAGTCTAAATTGTTTCATGTAATTACGTGATTTTCCTGGGATATTCCCGGGATAAATCCCCGATCTCCTTCGTGTGATGTTCCTTTGACAACTTTTTGTTTCCCTGTCAGAGGAGCAGGTGTGCTATGATAGGCAAATTGATGTAGAAAGGATTTCCCTGGGAGGTAGAAAATGCTGCCGCTCCACAGACTTCACAGTAATGAGTTGTTTTTGTAATTATCTTCCATCTTGTGACTTTGCCCAGGCCTGAGTCAACCTGCATGGGTCGCCGCAAGGCAAAATTAGTTAAGTGATGGGCATCAAACTGAGCTTAGCTGCTTTGAATGCCACTGAGTTTTAGCCATGGCTGCAATCCACCCACAACTTGAGAAAACTCTGTCTCTTACTGATCTTAGCCTGAGTCACCTGCGGGTGTCTACAGATTTTCAATTTCACGCTACACCCACAGTCTGTTTTGGATGGAAGGCAAGTTGACATGAATCCCATCTCTGTCTTTGTGGGACAGATATGAATTTATATCTTCATTGTTATTTATGAGGATGGCCAGTCTGTGGGCTGGACTGAACTGCCAAAGCAATCTCATTTGGCCCATGGTCTTCCTAGCAAATAGCAACCAAGGCATAGTTTAGAGATTTGGCCTGATTCACGCAGAGAAAGAAAAGAATTGAGAGAAAAGGGGAGAGGGTCTCAGGTTACAAGTGATAGCGCCATAAAATCATAGAATCATACAGTTGGAAGAGACTATAAGGGCCATCCAGTCCAAACCCCATTCTATTCAGGAACTATCAGTCAGGTGTGCTTTGATTGAGAGTTCCTGCATGGCAGAGGATTGGACTGGATGGCCATTGTGGTCTCTTCCAACTCTATGATTCTATGACTCTATCACTTGTAACCTGAGACCCTCTCCCTTTTCCTCTCAATCCCTTTCTTTCTCTGAGTGAATCAGGCCAAATTTCCAAACTATGCCTTCATATTCTATTAAGATATATTCTATTAAGAGTATTGTGCTGTTGTTGAGTACCTTCAAGTCATTTCTGACTTATGGCAACTCCAAGGTGAACCTATCATGGGGTTTTCTTGGCAAGTTTCGTCAGAGGGGACTTGGCATTGCTGTCCTCTGAGGCTGAGAGAGTGTGTGTTTTACCCAACGTCACCCATTGGGTTTACAGGGCTAAGCCAGAATTTGAACTCTGGTTTCTATAGTCATAGTCCAATGCTCAGATCACTACAATGCAATATAATTAAGATGATATTCTATATTTAATACACCAGGGGCAGCTGCCACACTGCAGAAATAAAGCATTTGGCACCATTCTGCATCGGTTAACAGTGACCCTTACAATATAGGAATTTTCAGATATAGACATGCTAAATGTGGAAGAAAAGCATCCTCTGGCACCTTCAAGACTAACCAACTGATTATGCTGAAATAAATTGGTTAGTATTAAATATGTCACCAGGTTCCTTTTTATTCCTTTTTTATGCTAATACACATTGCCCATCTGGTATATGACTGGCAGTACAGTAACTTGGCTGGCTGTATTAAGGGGATTGCTTGTTAACAGTCCTAAATAGCCAGTTGGTGTCCTTTGTTAAGAGACTTTGGTGCACAGATAAAACTTTAGTATTTGGAATGGGAATGGGAGAGAGACAGTGTGGTGTAGTAGTCTCTGTGTAAGACCAGGACACTGAAAGACTAGGGTTCAAATTCCCACCTGGCCACAGAAACCCACTGGGTGACCTTGGCAAGTCACATGCTCTCAACCTCCTCTGAACAAATTATGCCAAGAAAACTGTGATAAGATCACCTTTGTTGTTGTGTGCCTTCAAGTCATTTCTGACTTTACGGCAATCCTAAGGTGACTTTATCATGGGATTTTATTGGCAAGATTTGTTCAAAGGAGGTTTCACCATTGCCTTCCACTGAGGCTGAGAGCATGTCACTTGTTCAAGATCACCCAGTGGGTTTCATGGTCCATGGTCGTAGTCCAACATTCAAACTACTACACTATTCTGGTTCTCTATGGTTGCCATAAATCAGAAATCTTAAAGGTATACAACAACAAGAAATTTGGAATGCCATCAGAATTTGAGGAAACTGACACATCCCATCTCTTTTGGCCACAGCAGCCCATCCCAATCTGGTGCCTTCCAGACTTGTTGGAATTTGTTGTTGTTGTTGTTGTTGTTAATTGCTGTCATGTCGACTTTGGCTTAAGGCAAACCAATGGATGAGATCAAGGTTTGAGCTTTTAAAGCTGGCTGGGAATCATGCAGCTTTTATTGTTGGGTTGCAGGACCCAGCTGCAGTGGCTAGCATAGCTCATGGAGAGGAATGCTGGACATTGCAGTACAAAATCATTAGGCTGGCTGCACAATTCCTAACCTTACCCTAAAGCAGTGGTTCCCAACCTTTGATCTTCCAGATGTTTTGGACTTTAGTCCCCAGAATTCTTGACTGTTGGCCAAGCCAGTTGGGGCCCTAGTAGCTGATGTGTACAACATCTGGAGGACCAAAGGTTGGGAACCACTGCCCTAAAGTTTTTCATTAGTGTTACAGCACTAATGCGTTGAAGGTTCTGTTCCATATCTTTCCGCACACTGAATGGGGTTGTTCTGTACCCATAAAAATGAGTCTTTTCAGTGATGGCACCCAGCCTCTAGAACTCTTTTACCCCGAAAGCTTGGCATTGCCCCCTCCCTGTCAGCAGTCAGGCATCATCTGAAAACATGCTGTTCTGGAAAAGGAATACTTGCTACAATAGGCCCTCCACATTCACTGGGGTTAGGGGCATAGGACCCCCGTGAAAGTGGACAAACCACAACTGAACAAACACTATTTTTTTTTAACCCGAGAGAACACCTCTCTAGGAATCTCTAGGTCCTCCAGCAGATTTCTATGGTCAACATCTGGCAGAATTTCACCGAAGAATCATGTTAGAGGACCTACAAATGCCTAGAGAAATGTTTTCTCTAGGAATCTCTAGGTGTAACTCCAGTGTAACTCTGTGGCCAACTCCCTGCAGAATTTATCTGGAGGAGACAGCGATTCCTAGAGAGTGAAGATATTAATTCTGCAAAGAATCAAAGCCGCAAAAGTCAAAGCTTCATATATGGAGGGCTGACTGTATTTTCTCTTTTCTTGCCATATTTTAATGGCAGGTCTAGTTTTATATGCTGTAATTGCTCTCATTTTCAATGTATTTTACATTTTTAATGTAAGCAACGTTGATGGCTAACCACATGGGAGGAAATGATCAGGAAATACTTATTTTGAATAAAATAAAATATGAGATTCTGGAGAGCTGATTATTTCTCAATATTCTTACCTTCTCAGATTTGTTCAGTTTGGTTCGCTTGACCCATGTAGCTCTCCTGCAAGAAGAAAAGAAAGGGAGAAACATTGGTACTACTGGATGTAAAGAGTCTGCACATTTGTTTAAATATTTTAACTGTTGCTGTGTGAATCTCTTCTGATAAAAGGGGCCAATGGGTAAGTAATAAAGAGAGAGAGAGTTTGATGATCTGGTGGTTTTGTCTTAACAAAAATCCAGGGAACTAGTATCAAGGTGCCCTTCTGAAGAACAGAAAAGAAGAGCACAGGGGCTAAAGTCTCATGCAGAAAAGGGCAGCCAAAATGATACAAAGGGCTAGAGAAAACTGCCCTATGGCTAAAGGCTATTTTGAATCATTTGGATATTTTAGAATTGGAGGGTTGGGGGGGGGGGGGAGGCAAGTAAGGAGGGATATTACAGAGGTATATAGAATTATGTATGGTGTGAGGAAAGTTGGATGACAGAATCTTCTCTCTCTCATCCATACTTATAAGACTGCTTGGAAGTTGGAGTCTGTAGTGAAGCTGAATAGTGGGAGAGTGAGGACAGATAAAAGTAACTATCATTTCACACAGTGCATAACCAAACAATAGAATTCACTACTGCAAGATGCATCCCCTCCAACATTTCACTGATGAAGACTGTGAATTATAGCCTCACAGAGAAAGGTGATGGCAAACACGCTCTAATGAATCTCACCAAGAAAAGCCCATTAGAAGGTTGCCGTAAGTCAGAAATGACTTAAAGACATATAAAAACTGTAAAACTTTTGCATACAAAGCATGGGCTCTACCACAGAGCTATGGCCCCACCATAAAATCTAAACACGGGTTCTAAGCCTGGAATTCCATTTACTTTTAATTGTGCTCCAGAAGCTCTGCATTTTAAAACAGCAATTCAATAGCCAAAACTTATTTTCAATTTAGAAGGCAATCTGATATATCTAAAAGATAAGAATGGCCCTTAAGCTCCTTAAGAAGGGAATCTTTCCCCTCTTTTTAAAAGCATGGGGTATAAAAACCACAAGTGCTCCTTGTGACAATATGCTTAACACACTGTGGAATACACAAATGGCACTAAATTTCTTCTTTGCTCTCAGGGCAAGTTGATAATGATTAACCCATCAGTTAAGAACCACTATACCTAAATAAATGTTTATGTGTGATTTGTTTTATCTGATTGGAAACCAAAATATGGCTTTAAGCTGGGTTAATTTACAACAAGACCTGGCTCTCCAGCTTTGTTAGGTTTCTGTTAAAGGAAAATATACATTGTGCAAACATATGCACAGGGAGAAATGTAGGATACGACATTTGGGTGGTAGAATTGAGATGTACAGATATAGGATAGGGTGATGCCTGGCTTGACAGAAGTACATGTGAAAGGGATCTAGAAGTCTTAGTCACCTCAAGCTGAACATGATTCAGTAATGTGATGTGGCAGCTAAGAAAGCCAATGTAATTTGAGGTTGCATTAATAGGAGTCTAGTGTCTAGATTGAAGGAAGTAATAGTGCCACTCTATTCTGCTTTGGTCAAGCCTCACCTGGATTATTGTGTCCAGTTCTGGGTACCACAATTCAAGAGGGATATGGGCAAGCTAGGGCATTTCCAGAGGAAGGTGACCAAATAGTGAAAGGTCTGGATAGCCATGTTTAAATATTTGAAGGGTTGAGGATGGCACAAACAAGGTACAGGAAAAGAGATTCCACCTAAACCATAGGAAGAACTTCCTAATGGTAAGAGCTGTTCAACAGCAGAACACGCTGCCTTGGAAGTTTCTAAAAAGGCTGGATGGCCATCTATTGGGAGGGCTTTGATTGTGTATTCTTGCATGGCAGAGGGTTGGACTCTATGCCCCTTGAGGTCTCTTCCAGCTCTATGATTTATGATTTCAGGGCTGGATTGAAAGGGCTTGAGGCAATAAACCTGCCAAAACTCGGCAGCTTTGAGGATGCTCAGTGTAGACCTCATGTGTAGGGAGGTAAATCTATGGCAGTTTAATGGAGCTATCCAATGTTCTGAACCTATTTTGGGAATCTGGATTAGCACCCCAAGGTGCTGCGGAAAGACATGTTTCCCTCTCCACAGGGAAAAAGACATTTGGCATTCTCTGTGTCTTCTGGCTGGTAACCCATGTCCCAGGTAGAAGTGACCTTACATATTTTCATGACGATGTTGAGCAGCATAGATGATAAGATGGAGTTCTGTAGGACTCTTTGCAACATTTTGAGCACAAGAAAGGCGATTCTAACCAACTATGAAGAAGAACTTACTGACAGAGCTTTCTGACAATGGAATAGACAGTGGGTCTCAAACACTGCCGATCCAGAGATTTTGGATTAAAACCCCCAGAGGTCCCAGGCAGTGGGCCAATGAAGAATTCTGAGAACTGACGTCCGAAATATCTGAGAGACCAGAATGTGAGAACCATAGGAATCGATTACCTTGGAAGATGGTAGATGATGATGATGATGATGATGATGATGATGATTTCTTATCTGCCTCTCCCCATGGATCAAGGCAGGGGACACCAACAACTAACAAACAATATCAGTTAAAATACTTCAGTTAAAACACACATCAATTTAAAAGGACAAATAAACTGGACACATATTAAAACAGTCCACATCTAAAATTCAACATTTAAAATTCACAATTTAAAAATCATCAGGATAAGCCTGCCAGAAGAGACTGGCTTTTGATCCTGTTTTAAATTCAGACAGTGTATTCCACTGATGAATCTCTTCCAGATTATCCTTCCTTGAAAGTTTTTAAACAGAGGTTAGACCACTAGCTCTCAGGATTCCTTTAGCAATCAATTCATGCACTGGACAGCTTCTTTCAAAGACCATAATGGTCACAATACTGTAGTGTCAAAAGCCATAGCGGTCATAGGCCAGCATACAGCCGCCTCCTTCGAGGAAGTTGGTGCCACTCTCTCTCTTAAAGAAGGATTTACCATCCTCTGGACCCAACCAGCTGATGCAGCACTACTCATATCATCATCCATGATGGGGAAGGAGTTAACTAGAGACGGATTTTGTCTCCTGAGCCTACAGGCAATAAGCGTCCAAAGAGACATATTGTCCTGAGAAGTCAATCCAGTTCAGGTCATGCACAGGTAATCCAGGAAGATAAAGAGAGGCACCAGGGCAAGGTCTCAGCTCATCCACAAGCTGTTACGAAAAGCCAGTAGTCCAGATAACCAAAATCGAAAAGGGGAGAAACAATGAGTTGTTAAACGTAGACACTCCAGAGGTCAAGAATTTCAGGAAACATGCATACACCAAGCACACTACCGGAGACTGAATAGTTGCAACAAGGAGGATTCCCAGCTGCTGCTGCTGCTGGAAGATTTATAGGTTGCCTCTGGATATCAGGGTTTTGATCTAACTGAGCCACTAACTGAACCTGAAGCTTCACTTTCTCTCTTCACCAGACTTCAAAGGATGGAGATGTCTCTTTACCATTTATCATGTCTGGCTGAGGAGAGATCCCCTTGGCTACTTCAGCTTCCAGCAGCCTCCAGTAGGTCAGATTCAGGAAGGGAGCCATCATCTGGAGCCAGACACTCCTTGTCCTCCAATTCTAATTCCTGTCTCAGATTCCTCAGGGGTCATTCACATGTTGTTTTTTAGCGCAACTATGTGAATAATCTCATGCATCCATTCTGGGTTTGTTCATACTATGGAACCGCATCTATGCACACCTCTGCAAGTTTGGTTGCTCACACGTGTCAGTATTTGAATAATGATGGAGTCAATGATGCAAAAGTATTCAAAGCACATTCAAGGCATGCCATTTTATCCCAGTTTATCCTGGGTTTATTCACAATAACAATAGCAAGTGCATTTTAGCAGCCTACGGAAGAATGCCAGGCTGAGTTGACCTGCAGTCCCCGGCTGGTATTGAACTCACAATCTTGTGGTTTGTGAGTGAGTGGCTGCAGTACAGATATTTAACCATTGGGCCTCCAAGGCTCTTTACAGCAGTTATTCACACAGAATCCCAATTTTTTAGAAAAACTCAGAAAATAGCTTGACATTGATTGTCTCAGGTTCAGTGGTTGTTTTTTTTTTGAAACCCCCCCCCCAACTTAATCTGATTCATTCAAAATGCATGTGAAGAACAAAGATTTAACCCAGATTCTACCTAGATTATTTTCACCATCTGAATAACCTTTCAGACTCCAGAGTGTGAGTTACGTCACCTTGTTTATGCCCCACAAATTGAAGTGCATTCCATAGAGTAACTGTGGAATCTTAGTTTTGAGGGATGAAACTATTTTCGCTCCCCAAATGTCTTGTGAACATAAGAAGAACTACCCTGGATCAGGCCAAACAAACTGATATGCACACAGTACTGGGATTCTCCATGGATTAACTGTGTTATTTTAAGTTAGAGGATGAGAGTGATATTACTGCCCAAATGTCTTGTGAACATGAAAACATACTGAGCTGGATCAGGCCAAAGGCTCATCTAGTTCAACATTCTGTTCACACAGTGGGCAATCAGTTGCTCATGGAAACCTACCAGTAAGGCAGGTGTGCAACTGTATCAGTAGCAGAGTGTACCATGCCACATTATGCATCTTATCTTTTCAACAAAGCCCCTAATTGGTGCTGGATGGCTTAAAAGACTATGGTGGTAATGGTGAAGAAATGCCTTTCCCCCTCCATTGTCACTTCAGAATATGCTCCAACATGAGCTTATACCTGTTTTAGATCAGATTTGTTGGAATTTTGGCCTCCATTTCCATTCCAGATATTTCACAATTTGCCTCACATCTTCATCTCAGATGTATACATCAACATTATGATGCAACAGCTCGATGGTCTGATGAAGCAGCGAAAAAAGCTCATCCAATTCTGGGCGGCATCAGTAGGATTACAGCATCTTAGTTGAGTGAAGTGCCACTCTATTCTGCTTTGGCCAGACCTCACCTGGAATACTGTGGCTAGTTCTGGGCATCACAAACCATGCTTAGCTTCCAAGATCAGATGGGATCTCGTGCTTTTAGGGCATTTAGGCCTCCAGATAATAGGTTAGCCACCTTCAAATATCTAAAAGGTTGTCAAACAGAAGAAAGAGAAAGATAGCTTGTTTTCTTCTGCTCCATAGGACAACACTTAATCAATGCATTCAAATTACAAGAAAGAAGATTCCAGCTAAACATTATGAAGAATGTCCTGGCTATTTGGCAGTGAAATAAACTACCTTAGAAGGTGGAGAATTCTGTTTATTGGAGATTTTTAAACAAAATTTGGATGGCCACCTCTCAGGGGAGCTGTAGATTGGGTCTTTGTCATTGCTACAATCCTATAATTCTATGATTCCTCATAATGTTTTTAAATGTACAGCTTCTGCATGTACAGCTTTTTTGAAAAAGATAAAGGTCAATCCAAGACACAGCATGTTGCAAGGCTAAGGTCTTCCAACACCTTCCCCCTCCAGATTTGCTTTCAAGCTGCTAGTTTCCCTTCTCACAGAGACAATCCATAGCCAGATTGTGAAAATTTCCCACGTACATTTGCCAGTACATTCCAGACACCAGGGCAAGCATTTGGTGATAAGGATGGAGCAGGGAAGGAAAGCAGACAATAAGAGATGACAGGAAGGGAATAATTCTGGGAGGTCTCCAGATAAAGCAGGGAAAGCTCAGATGAGAGAGAAGAGGGGAGAAAAAGAGAATTAGAATGAGCAAATAGCAGTTTAAATTGCAACAGCCTTGAGTAAGAAATATAAGGTTTGTGTCTCTCTATCATATTTTTCATGCGATTTATACTTGACAGTATTGTGACCCATGTTTTTCTGATATCAATAGCAACCCTAAAATTTAGGGGTTCCTTCCACTCAGTTGGAGCTGTACTTCTTGGGGTTATTCCAGATTTAAAGTCTAGTCCCTTGCCCATTTAATTAAGAAGTAAAATTGTGGTTAATAAGATTTAGTCCCAAAATAGAAATGATGGCATTTACTACCTGCTGTCATCTCTTATCTTTAACTGCAGATGTCAAGGACAAAGCTTGCTACATGCTAAGTACGGGTTCTACCACTGAGCTATTCGAGGCTTTGTGAACTCTTGGTGATTTCTTGGTGGTATCTCTGGCCAGGACACTAAAGAGCCTTGCCAGGCACAACAGGCAACCTGGGCTAAATATTTCAACACGGTTACCTGGTGTTAGGTAGCATACTAGGCCCATACCTGTACAGCGATCATTCTTCTGATGCTTTGAGATCCTGCACTGGGGTTCCAGAGCATCAGTCTCTGCAGGCATAGTTATATACTAGTTGTGCTGTGCACATTTTGTGCCAAATGGACAATATTGCACAACTAAAGCAAGACACTCATTGCAAATGGAATACCTAACTAAATATGCATGCTCTTCCATGCAGTATCCCATTCTATGAGCAACTCTGTCTCCACCACCATGAACTGAATGAGGCCATTCTGCGTTGGACAAAAATGCCCAACCATTTCCATTGGGGAGTTTACTTACATGTAAGGCACCAAGAAAACCTCATCCATGATATCCACAATGGGATCCTAGAAAGTATCATTTGGTATGGAAATCTGTCATACGTATAGCCTCCAGATGTTGTTGGACTGCCCCACCCAGCATTCCTAGGGGCTGCTGGGGCTTGCACACCAGTAACATCTGGAGGGCCACATGATTCTCACTCCTGGTATAATTGGATGAGATGAAAACTTTTCTAGCAGATTGCTAGCCTTCATTCCCTAAGAAACAGTTCCCAGTGTTCTCTGGAAAAAAGTAATGACTCTTAAACTTTATTGTGAAAATGCCCATACTGTTTTGGAGCTGGGTAAAGTTACTTTTCAAAACAACAGCTTCTGGAATTCCTAGCTTAGATAACTTTGCTGGCTGGAAGATCCTGGGAGTCTAAAAAAGCAATTTATCAAAGCTCTGCTTTTTGCAAGTAAATGATGCTCTGCACTGGAGCAGCAGCACCTACAATTTATACAGGGGAATACGCTGATCATAGTGCCGTAGTGATCCTTCCAGGGCTGAAGGGCTGTAAAAGAAATAATGAAATAGATGATGAATACTATTGCTAAGCAGTCCCCCTTTCCAAAGGCATTCTCCTTCATGTCCCATTTTCTTTCTCTTCCTCCTGCTTTCCTCCTTTGTCTTCAGCTTACTTCAGTTGCTGCAAACTGAGTTTAAAGCACAAACATTTGCACTCAGTTAACTGAGTGGGGCAGGAGAGGAGTTGTCCAGAGTCTTGCCCTTCCCAGTAGGTATAGGCAAAAGCAAACTGCTGCAGCCTTTCATAGTTAATTTGTTGTTTCTCATTAATAACTTTTGTCATCATGATGACACACTGATGTTGCTTGGCCACATGTATCCCACTTTTATGTGCGTGTGTGTGTGTGTGTGTGTGTGTGTGTGAAATGGAGGCAATGCACTACAGTAATAACTCTTGCTGTCAGGGATCATCCTAAGCGAGAAACCTTGGATGTTATTTAGAGGTTGGCAAGGTTTAGTGGTAGGTTTGGTCCATGTGAATTCCCAAAGTCCTTTTTGTGGCCCCTGAAACCTGATTTCCCAAATTGTCCCATTCTGACTAACAAAGGAAGGAAGGGGCACCCAAGGAAAGGGAAAAAAGAAGCAGCTTTCCCCCCGTAGAGCAGCGATTTACTTTTTAAAAACGGGTTGCATGCTTCTTATATTTTTACAACCCAAAATATACCTTGATTAGGTGGTAACTAAATAAATGGAAGCCTCCACAGTGTTTGGACAGCTTGATGTCACAGAATATTTGTCTTAAACGCCCCTTTCTTTGCCTTCTTCTACCAGCATTGGTTTTATTATCTCTGCTTTCTTTTGTGCACCAAATATTGCTTAATAATTCATTTCTATCCAGCAGCCAATTAATTGTGCGTACGCCCTGAGGTTGCAAAGGAAGAGACAAAGGGGAAGAGGTAAAAAGGAGGATGAACATTTACAGTGAAAAACAAAAGCAATTTAAAAGGAAAGCAGCAGGTCCCATTTTGCAGGCTAATGAGGAAAAGTTTTGAGTGACTTCTACTAAAAGGGGAAAAAAGCAGACAGCTTTCAAGAAGGGTCTGTGGGTAATTGTAATTGGATTACAAATTGCCTGGTCTCCACTGGTAGGATCAGGTTACAGAAACCATACGAAAGACATTAGTGGAAAAGAAAACACTGCAACATTTAACAGCACTATTTCACAAAGACAGACATACAGAGAGGCACATCTTTAATGCACTGGAGATGATCTTGGCTGCTGAATGTATTCCATAGACTATATCAAAGGTGGACAAAGTGCACCCTGTGATCACTGTGTGGCCCCTGGAACCCAACTTTGTGGCTCTTGAATCTTCTCACTAAAGCTCCCCTTTAAAAAATCAACACAATTTTCAGACAATGTTTGCCCATAACTATGTGGATTTAAAAAAAAAAGGTAAAGGTTTTCCCTTGACAATATTGTCTAGTTATGTCCAAGTGTAGGAGTGCTAATCTCTGTTTCTAAGCCAAACAGCCAGTGTTGTCAAAGATGACTCCATGATCATGTGGCCAGCACGACTTCACAGAACACTGTTATCTTCTCACCAAAGTGGTACCTATTTATCTACTTGCACTTTTACATGCTTTCTAACTGCTAAATTTGCAGAAGCTGGGACTAGTGACAGGGACTCACACCGTCACATGGTGCCTAGGTCTGTTGACCTGCTGATCTTGCAGTCATCAGAGTCAATGTCTCAACAGTTGAGCCACCGAGTCCCTATGCAGGTGGTTACATAGAACTATGGAGAACCTCCCTCAAATACATAAAAACATGTAATAACAGAATAATAGAATCAAATAATTTTAGAGCTAGAAGGGACTGCAAAGGCCCCCAGGCATGCAGCAATATACAACCAAAGGACTCCAGGAAGATGCCCATCCAACCTCTATTTAAAGAGCCCCCCAGCCTCCAAGGCAGTCCATCCCACTGCTGAACTCTTACAGTAAACATCCAGGGGTAGCTATGTTGGCCATATAGCAAATCCAGTAACAAAAACAAAAACAAAAAACAAACAAAAAAAACCCCACAAAAAACAAAACAAAACCCCACCCACCAAACAATGATACCTTTACTGGACCAACAAAGGAGTTCTTCGTAAATGCCCCCACCTCACCCTGACAAGAACCCCAGGATCTTGTACTGCTTCCAATTCCTCAGGAAGTGACCTGATGCCATCAATCCTTAATTAATCTGACTTAATGGGCCTATTTTAGTCAGGTGTAAGAGTAGGACAAAACCACTTTTGAGGGTGCAGCTGCACAGTAGAAATAATGCAGTTTGACACCACTTTAATTGCTGTAGCTCCATCCTATAGAATCTTGGGGTTTGCAATTTTATAAGGTCTTTAGCCTTCTCTGCCAAAGAGTGCTGGTGCTTCACAAAACTCCAAATCCCACGATTGTGTAGGATGGAGCCATGGTAGTTAAAGAGGTGTCAAACTGCATTATTTCCACAGTGTAGATGTACCCTGAATGTTCTTTTCCTAAGAAAATCTTTTAAGTTATTGGGGTCTTCATAAGTCAACATGCAACTTGATGCGTGTATACACACACACACACACACACACACACGATAGTCCCATGATCTTTCTCTGCCATTGGAGAATGATTGAAGAACGTTCACCAGCAAGTCATGATGGGAGAAAGCAGTCTGCTTTGGTCTATTCCATGTATCTGATAACTGGAAGCACACTGCCTTTGGATCACCGCAAATAAAAGGCAGGAGTTTAGCCATAGGGAGGGGGCAAAATGAAGGCATTGCCCCTCAAATAAGAATTTCCATCATGAAATGAAATTTTCCTCCAGCTCCCAAATTTGTAGCCTTGCAGTAACTTAAAAACATCAAATACAGGGTGATTAAAAACTAATGGTGCAATAGTAAAGCTGTTCTTACTCAGTTCTGCACCATTCTTTTTGAATCATCCTGTATAGTTAATGTGCCCCCCCCCCCAAAAGGGGCAGGCAAAGTTACCCAGGGTATGTCAACACAGAAAATAAAGGAGTTCTAGGTGCGAATGATGATAGAAATTTCAGGACTGGTGGGGCATTTACTTTAGGGGGGGACAATTCTTATTTGGGGGAGCAATTGCCTCATTTTGCCCCCCCCTTCAGTATCTGACCCCCTTGGAATGGTGGCCAGCTTTTCAAACAAGCCAGCCATATGTCTATTCTGAAGAACAGGACAGTGTCCCTGCAATAATAGCTTCTGAGTTTCTTATCCCCTGAACCCAATTCCACATTATATGAGTCTGCAGAGGAAGCTCTGTTTGTTTAGTATTTCTTTTGTAAAAAATTGTCAGGAAGTATCTCCTCATTGCCAAACACTAATCAGCACGCTTCTACATTCACCCTCCAAGGCAATAAAAATTCCTTCGTATAATTGCAGGCAGCCCAGGGTCAGATAAATTGCAATCCATCACATGGTAAGTTGGGAACTCCCTAGCCTTTTGAATAGAAAGTGAACCAGCAGGAAACCTGCCTTTTCCTGGATCATCCTTCTAGGGATCCTAAACAGTTGCAAAAAGCTACTTAAGACCTTTTTTTTTTTCTGTTGGTGGTGCAAGGCAAGGAAGCTGCCAACATGCAAAAACAGCACCTCAGTCTGGGAGCTGAAGTGGATGGACACAACTTTTTTAATGGAAAACGCAGTAGCAGGTTAGGAAATAGTTTAACTGTCCACTACCTAGAGTGGACAATTAAGTCTTCTGGTGTTACATTTCTGGTGTCTGCTGTTCACAGATAAAAACCAGGTCATATGTGGCCAAGCAACATGAAAGTGTAATCAAATTGGCAAAACTTATTAATGAGGAAGATCCGACAAGCAAGGAGAGGCTGCAGCAGTTACATTTTGTCTGAGCTGACAGGGAAGGGCAAGATCCTGCCCCTTCCTCTCCCTTTTCCTCCCCTCTGCCCTGCTGAGGCAATTGAGGGCAAACTAGTTTTATACTTTGGAATCAGTTTGCAGCCACTGGAGTAAAGACAAAGAAGGAAAGCACAGGTGATAGTAGGAGGTGTGGAAGGTGCGGGAAGCACTGGGTGACACCTGAAAGGGCAGTGAGCCCTTCTACAGGGCTGGGGGGGGAACCTCTGCCCCCCAGTCCAAGACCCCTTCTATCCTTGTTTTTATGTGGAGGGAGGCAACCAAGACCGGATACACCTTTCAGCTGACAGCTCCCACTCCTCAGACGTGTGAGCGGGTCTGGGGGTGACAACATGAGTTGTGACACCAACCCTAGTGACACCACAATGGTGTTACCAAGTTTGGTTTTATATATATTTTGGGTGCCAAGCGATCAAAAATCATGACCCCTGACTGACCCCATCACAAGCCGCCATTACCCCAAAAGTGAGCCGACCACGTAGCCAGCAAGCTTGCTAGGCTTGGTCACAGGAAAAAAGGTACATTTTAAACTTTAAGCAAGCAGTTCTGGGAGTTGCCCTACAAGTTTCGCTGGCTGCTCAAAGAGGAGAGGACAATAGAAGTAGCCTCCTTCTCAATGAGCAAGTGAATAGCTTAACAGCTCTGCCATCAAGATATTTGTCTTCCCCTGAAAAGTGCCAGACCTCTTCTTTGTGTATCCATTGTGTAAGTTTCAGCTTAGACAAAAGATAGCCATCAAGACCTTTGTTCATCAGGTAGCCATAGCCTGAGGATATGTTCAGGAGTATAAAAGGACCCCGATTCCAGCCTCCAGTGGGCTTGTAGAACAGAAGTTCCGAGCCTAAGTTCTGGGCTTGTTGAGCTTTGAGTTCCAAACCTGAAACCTTGCTTGTAGAGCTGCTGCTCCAGACTTGAGTTCCCTGAGCCTAGGGCTCCGCTGAAATCACTTGAGCTAAGCCAATGCTCACTGTCTCTTGGGCCTCTAGTTAGTTTTGCCCGCCGGAACTCAGCTCTTAGCCACTGCGGTCACCGCTTTCTTTCCGTTTTCGCGGCCGGATTTCACCATCCACCATCCCTCACATCCGTCACTTTGGAGAAGACTCCTAAGGTAATTATCCCAACGGTGCCTCTATCCTTTCTCCTTTAATCCCAAACTCTCGCCCTCCCTTGCTTTAGCACTGAATGTGTGTGTGCGTGTGTGATCCCTTTGGTTGTGTGGCTTTAATAAATGTTTATATTTTAAATGCACCTCCTTTGGCATTGGAGTCTCTGTTTCTTGGGTTTGGACTAGATGACCTCTGGTTTACACATAGGGACACGACCCTGCTGCGTGTGTTGTTAGGACATGCCTCTCGTAATATTGAGCTAATTAAATTCCCCTAATTCGATCCTTCCTAACGATGGGAAAGTGGGAGGAGGAGAGAGAAACTGGGACATTTTAAAAAGGAGGAGAAAAATCAGGATAGTTGAAGCACGTGAAAGGTATGTTTTAGACTACAACTGGCCATATCGGCTGTGGGATTTGTGGATTTGTAGGGCAAACAAATAAAATACCTCAAAGAAATACTTCCTTCAATTTCTTAAGTTCAGACTTTAATTGCCACGAAAGTCAGTTTGTGAAAATGGCATGAAAGAATGCTGTACATTTATTGTCCTTTGCCTTGGACCACAAAATATATTGGATTGGCCTTGTTTACACAAGGAGACTTCAGCAGATTCTGGAACTATAAATTACAGATTCCAGAAATGGAAAAATCCAACCTCCACAGAGGTCTTTCTGCAGGTCAGCTTCATGCTGGTCTGAAGAAAACAGCTGGATATTTGTTGTTGTTGTGTGCCTTCATGTTGTTTCCAACTTATTGAAACCCAACATTTCAAACTGGCTTTCAGGCGGGTTACGGGGTTGAGACGGCCATGGTCGCCTTGGTCGATGATCTCCGTCTGGGCATCGACAGGGGAAGTGTGTCCCTGTTGGTGCTCTTGGACATCTCAGCAGCTTTCAATACCATAGACCATGGTATCCTTCTGGAGCGCCTGGCAGAGGTGGGAATCGGGGGCACTGCGCTCCAGTGGTTCCGGTCCTACCTCTCTGGGAGGTTCCAGATGGTGCAGCTGGGAGACGTGTGCTCCGATAAGAGGGCCCTTATAACTGGGGTCCCTCAAGGAGCCATTCTGTCTCCCATGCTATTTAACATTTACATGAAACCGCTGGGAGAGATCATCCGGAGGCATGGGGCGCGGGGTTATCAGTACGCTGGTGACACCCAAATAGTTTTCTCTATGTCTCCGACTGATGCAGTAACCGAGGATGGCGTCTCTCCTCTCGTGGCCTGTCTGGAGTCAGTAATGGGCTGGATGAGGGAAAACCGACTCAGTCTGAATCCAGAGAAAACGGAGGTACTTGTGATAGGTTCCCCTGGTCCAGGAATGGCGGTGGTTCCACCTGTCCTGAATGGGATCACGCTTTCTGTGAAGGACCCCGTGCGCAGTCTGGGGGTGCTTCTTGACTCGTCGCTTCACCTTACATTTCAGGTGAGTGCGACGGTCAAGAGCACCTGTTATCAGCTTCGACTTATTCGCCAGCTACGCCCATACCTGGCCCAGAGGGACCTTGAAACGGTGGTACATGCTCTGGTAACCTCTAGATTGGATTTCTGCAATGCACTCTACATGGGGCAACCCTTATACCATACCCGGAAGCTACAGTTGGTACAGAATATGGCAGCCAGACTGGTCACTGGTACCTCCAGGGCCAGCCATATTACACCTGTGCTAAGAGACCTGCATTGGCTGCCTATTCGCTTCCGGGCAGAGTATAAGGTGTTGGTGATTACCTATAAAGCCCTACATGGCTTGGGCCCAGGATACCTGAAGGACCGCCTCTCCCCATACATTCCGCCCCGCACCCTCAGAACGTCTGGGCAGCAATTACTTAGGGTCCCGGGGGGCCAGACTTACCTCCACAAAGAGGAGGACATATTCCATCGCCGCCCCGGCCCTTTGGAACACGCTGCCCACAGAGCTCCGCTCGGCCACCTCCCTGGCTCAGTTTAGAAGGGATTTAAAAACCTTCTTATTTCAAGCTGCATTCCCCGAATGACGTTCCAGTTGGCCTTCCTCCCTCTCTTTTGTTGGCAAGATGGTTGGCTGATGGGTTTTTAATTTGTTTTTAATATGTGTACTTTGATGTATTTGATTTTATTGTGTTGTTCACCGCCCTGATCTTTGGAAGGGCAGTATACAAATAAAATTATTATTATTATTATTATTATTATTATTATTATTATTATTATTAACAGCGAACCTATCATGGAGTTTTCTTGGCAAGATTTGTTCAGAGGAGGTGTCCCATATCCTTCCCCTGAGGCCGAGAGTGTGTGACTTGGCCAAGGTTGTGGGTTTCATGGCCGAGTGGGGAATTGAACCCTGGTCTCCAGAGTCATAGGGCAACACTCAAACCACTAAGCCATGTTGGCTTACTCTGGATACAGAGCTCGGAAACGGATGCAGGGCTGAGTGCTGAAAAGCTGAAATGTCAAGTGTCAAGCAATCCCGTTGTTCCCTCATTGCACACCACATCTATACAAAAGTCCCAGCCACTCATTACATGGTGGGCATACAAAATCACTACAAGAGGCTCCTTGGAGGCAAAAGACACATCTATTGGTCCAGTGTTGTGATATGAAAAGCCATTATTATTATTATTATTATTATTATTATTATTATTATTAACCTTTATTTATAAATAAATAAAATGAACTCTTCTGTGGGTTACAGGTTTTCGTTTTCCATCTCCTGGGGCACTAACTCTGTCCTGGAAGCAGTCTGCTTTTTCCATCCCCATCAAAGCAGTCCTCCGGGGGAAGGGACCAACAGCTGGAACTGAGCAAGAAAGGAGCTATTTTAAGATCCAAAGAAGGGGCTGAGTGGGAAGGCTTTGCAAAAAACCCCAAACCATCATTCATCTGTCAGAGGCTTTGTCTCAGGCCCACAGTGAAATGTTCTGCAATTATTCGCACCAAGGTTAATGATTTGGCAGCAGGCCCTGGCTTCAGAGAGAAAACCCGTTAAGATAGCATCGTTGGTTGGATTGACCTCTGAACATACAGGCTTTAGGGTTAATGCAGAAATCTTCTGGGCCTGTTATCGCTGAAAGTATTTTTCACTTGCTGAGGTTGCCTGCCCACTGTGACCCTCCCTGAGCAGAGACAGACTAGCCACAGTTATCCATGCATTAGAAGCATCTCATTTATGGGAACACATTGCTCATAGGGCTGCCTTTGAAGGTTGTTCCAAAACTATCATGAGTACAAAATACAGAGACACGGTTGTTAATTCAGGACCATTATGAGATGCATTATTATGCCAGCCAGTTTTGGAACCCCTGTACTGGTTGTGTGCGTTTTCTGGGCACAATGTAAAGTGCTGGCTTTAATCCATAAAACCCTAAATGGGACCTCTTCCCACAAGCGTTTGCCTCCCTTTTATTGTGTGTTTCATAGATCCTACCGTAAATCTTTCTGCCATCTGAATTAAGATCAAAAGTAACAAAGGGCCTTGTCAGTTGTGCGATCAGGACTCCGACACTCCTTTACTAGAATAGTTTCTAATTCCTTCCTAGAGTAATTTCTAATTTAACTTAGGCTGCATCTACACTGCGGAATTAATGCAGTTTGGCACTGTTTTAATTGTCATGGTTCCGGCCGAGCTATAGAATTCTGGGTTCTATAGTTTTTAGAGATATTTAGCCTTCTCTGTCAGAGACTCCAGTGTCACAACAAACTACAAATCCCATGACAGTTAAAGCGATGTCAAACCACATTAATTCTGCAGTATGGCAGCAACCCTAAATATAAGGGTTGTATCAGAGTTGCGTTGCATAAATCTCCACAAGAAAAGTTGCACATTCATTGTGCTACGCTAACAGTCTGCTGAATGACAACATTGCAAAACTGAAACAACTCATGGATCATGGAACCAAGTTCATGATCAAATGCATCCATGCTCAGTGCACATCCATGTGCAATGATGTGCAACTCTGCTTCCACCCTGTCCAGTGCAGAAAAGGGATTCCACAAGTGAACCATACACACCCAGAAGACACCAACAGGATCCCTACCTCTACTTACAGCACGTCGATAAGCCAAATCATTAAATACCATTTGGAATCATTAAATATTGAAGCCAGAATCATCCAGGCCATTGCATTTCTGGTTTCTATGCATGCACATGAAAGCTGGGTAGAGATGATAGCTGACAGGAGGAAAATCAACTCATCTGAAATGTAGTTCTGGAGGAGAGTTCTAGGAATACCACTGACTGCTAAAAAGACAAATGAATAGGTTTTAGAGCAAATGAAGCTTGAACTCTCACTAGAAACAAAGATGACTAAACTGAGGCTATTGTACTTTGGAGGTATCATGAGATGAAGCAACTTGCTGGCAAAAATGATAATGTTTGGTAAAGCAGAGTAGGCTCTCTCTGTAGTAGCCAGGCTCCATTTTGATTTACTGTATATGCCAGACTATAAGTTAACCTCATGTATAAGTTGGGGGCATGTTTTGGGGCCAAAATTATGGATTTTAATATGACCTGTGGATACACCAAAGGATGTAAAAGATGAAACAAAGGAAAACAATGCCAAAGAACTTACAAAATTCCCAAAGTAATAACTGTTTATGTTCATGCTAAGGGCTAGATGGATAAAAGAATAAAGGGGATCGGTGCTTCCATGATGGATTGCACTCTTGCCTTTCACCAGGGGATGCTTCCTTTTTTCTTTTCTTTTTTTAATAAGCCTCAAGTACAGTACTTACTTTGACCCGTGGATAAGTCAACTTACACTTAAAAAACAAACAAACCCATAGTTGTCTTGTTGCACATGCAGTTGCATGCTATTTTGCTTGAAGGATTTTACTGTGGTGGTCTGAACTGGTCTGAGAAACACAGAGGAAGAGAGACTAACAAACAGAATGGTATGAAATAAAATAAGTTGGTGTAGCAACCTGTGGTGAGCCAGAATGGTTTAGCAGACTGAGCATTAGATTATGACTCTATTTCAATCCCTGTTTGGCCATGAAACCCTCTGGGTTTCACACTCTCTCAGCCTCAAAGGATGGCAGTGGCAAACGTCCTCTGAAGAAGCGTGCCAAGAAAACACCATAATAGGTTCACCTTAGTCTTGCCATAAGTTGGAGATGACTTGAAGGCACACAACAACAACAGTACAAGTGGCACCTAACTATATCAATGTAAATTTATACAAAACAAGCTCAGTGTAGGATATCAGCCCTTATTTCCCCTTATTATGTCTGTTTATGAAGGGGGGGCAACAGGTTCAGGGGGAAATTTTGTGGCACCAGGACCCTCCTGGGGTTGCACAGGTTGCCAAAAATGAAAAAAGGAAAAAGGAAAGAAAGAAATTGACAGAAACCCAACCCAGTGGTGGAGTCAATATATCATTGAATACCAAAGTTAAGATTGTCCATGACATCATATTTCCGATCCC
Source organism: Sceloporus undulatus (assembly GCF_019175285.1). Classification (NCBI taxonomy): domain Eukaryota; kingdom Metazoa; phylum Chordata; class Lepidosauria; order Squamata; family Phrynosomatidae; genus Sceloporus; species Sceloporus undulatus. Next base: position 244,455,771 of record NC_056525.1, read on the forward strand.
TATGCAAAGCTAGACAGTGAAGAAAGCTGATAGGAAGAGAATCAACTTGTCTGAAATGTGGTGCTGGAATAAAGTTCTATAGATACCCTGGACTGCCAAAATGACCAAGAAATGGTTTCCAGAGCAAATCAAGCCTGAACTTTCCCTAAAAGTCATGATGTCTAAACTGGGTCTGTCATACTTTGGACACATCTTGAGAAGACATGGCCCACCGGAAAAGGCAATGATAGTTTTTTGTGGGTTTTTTGGGCTATGACTCTGTGTTCTAGAGGAGTTTATTCCTGACTTGTGCTGTGCAGTAGAAACTGCAAACTATAGTGGTCCTTCCACATTTGCTGAAGTTAGGGGCACAGGACCCCAATGAAAGTGGAAAAATTGCAAATAAAACACTATATATTTTTTTTTTACCTGAGAGAACACCTTTCTGGGAATCTCTAGGTCCTCCAGCGCAACACAGCGCTACTCTGTGGTCAACATCCTCCAGAGGTTGACCATAGAATCATGCTGGAGGACCAGTAGGCTTATCCAGATGATTTTTAAAGTGTGAATTTTAAATGATGAATTCTAGATGTGGATTATTTTGATTTGTATACATCTTATTTGTCCTTTTAAACTGATGTGTGTTTTAACTGATGTTGTTTGTTTGTTTACTGTTATTGTCCCTGCCTCCATGCATAGGGAGAGGCAGGTAAGAAATATTATTATTATTAATAATGATGATAATAATAATAATAATAATAATAATAATAATTATTATTATTATTATTATTAATTTGCCTAGAGAAGTATTTTCTCTAGCAATTTCTAGCTCCTCCAGTGCAACTCTATGGTCAACTACTGGCAGGGTTATGCTGGAGAATTTAGACATTCCTAAAGGGGACATATTAATCAAATCCACAAATAATAAAATCTGCAAAAGTCAAAGCTGCAAAAGTGGAGGACCAACTGTATTTAAAAGGCAAATGGCTGTTCCTGAGTACTTCCAGGAAAGGCAGAGAAAAGACAGTCTGGGGTGTCAGAAGGGGTTAATAGCCATAAAAACAACCATGGGGGCCACATGCAGCCTGTTTATGGCAGGTGACTATTGCCCCAATTTGACATGTATTATTAGTTACAGGATTAGAGCATTCCCCCTGGACAGTGATCCTGAACCCTTGTAGGAATTATAGGATAGGAAACAATTCAAAAGATTCACTTTCCCCTTGCATGTTGACTCAGCAGTGATGGAGAAAGGTACTATGTTGAATTTTTGCCTGTCATTCCATGTTATAGAATCAGGAGGCAGGTACAGCACAGCTGGTCTGAAAACATGAATCCCTGACTCTCCCTCTATACTTTCCCCTTATTTCCTCTCTCCCAGCAATTAATTTCCACAAACGCTGAGACAATAAATATACTTTCCCATTTTCTTATGTAACCATTTGGTTATGCTGGTTACCATGGCATTGATGAAATTCCGGCAGCGCATGTGTAAATTGACACACATGCAGAGCAATGAGAGGCTTCCATAAATGGAAAGCTAAACATGCATTTTATTCATGGCTTCTTATCAAGTATATTTGGAATGGAGATGATTGTTTCAAAGTCTGCAATAATTCCGAATAACCTAGGAAAGGAGTCTGCTTATAACTAGCACTAAGTCAAACCAAGTAACCTTTTTTGGGGAAATTTCAGTACTTTTGAACTACTGGGATCTCTGCCCTCTCCTGTCCTTTAATTTTGAGTTAAGTGAGTGCAAACTACTATTTGGCTTTGAACTCTATTTGCAGCAATTGAAATAAGCTGAGGATAATGGGGGGAAATGTGTGTGCGAATGAGGGCATTCCCTCTCCACTTAAGAATTATGTTCCCACAATGAAGTCCCTGAATTTCTAGAATTTCAATATCTTAAAAATTCAGCTGAGCATTCTGAAGTACAATTTAGGCATCAAAAGAAAAGGGGCAGGCAAGATGACAAAGGGGACGTGAACACAGCAAATATATTACGTGAACGATGTTCAGTTTCTTAATTTCTACAATGCTAGCAATTTGGAGACTGGAGGAAAATTTCCTTTGGGAATGCCCAGTTCTTATTTGGGGAAGCAATGCCCTCATTTTCCCTCTTCCTAGCTACAGCTGAGAAATTTTCTTCACACAAAGATGATGTGGAAAAATGTTGTTTCTTTATCCCAATTGCTTCTAATTTCACCTCCGGCCTCAGCAATTCTCTCTGGTATTTGGACAACTTTGTGCTGTAGGTTGATCATTTAATGCTAACCAATCTAGGAAAGGCCAGCACTAGCTATAGTCTTAGGCTATTGGAAATCAAGAGAGTTTGGGGCAAGAGACAGGGAAGAACTGGCATGAAAGGGTTCTAGTTTTGAAAAGAAATTCCTGAGGTGACTATCATCTCAGAGGCACTTGTTATTCAGTTCCATCTCAGCTTATACTAAGTTTTGGCTGATGGAACCCATCCTTTTTCATGGTAAACAGCAGAGATTGTGTAGGTTTAAGTCCGCTTAGCACTGTTTTACATCCACTATTGTGCTTCACTAAAGCATTAGAGGAAAAGAAGAAGTGTTGCTTTGGCTGAGGAACAAACAGTCAGATGTACCATGTTGTTATAGATTTGGCCACCAAAAGGAGGGACAAGAAGGTTCTTGGTAATATTCAGTATGGGATGGTAGCTTATCAAGTGTGGATGAAGTACCAAGAAACTCAAGGGGTTAATCTCAAATGAAATAACCTTGAAGCTTTGAAGGTGCTTTAGATATCAAAACAGTCCCAGAAATGATCTGAAATCACAATTAATTTTCCAGCGGTGAACCATATGATTTGCAAAACCCACTTAGTCTGAGGCTCTGTTGTTGGCTAACCAACTGTTGCCAGATATGTAGGTCCTATAGCAACCATTGCCAAATGCATCATGTCCAAGAACACTTCTGGGTAATACTTATGGGTTCCTGGCTTTCAGAGCTTTTCTGAGAGAGAACTCCCTCTGGGACCAGTTTGACAGGGCCAGCCACAATAATATTTGCCGGCTGATACTGAGATGGGAAGTGAGCCACCGATTTTCACTGTCCAAATGAAAGCTAACTAAAATAAACAGAGCATAGTGGGTGAGCAAACATTCTCAAAGCATGTAGAGACAGTTAGTTCTTCAAAGATGGTAGGAGAAAATCCACATCTACTCCAACATGAATTGTGTGTGGTGTATGTCTGGAGCCTTGAAGTAGGATGGTTTAGGATTAGTAATTTATATTTCATCCTAAGAGAGTGCCTCTTGGTTTCTGCCCAGATCTCTTCCTCAGGATCCAAGCAGGGCTTGAGTTAGGAAACAGGAATGGGTAGCTCCTAATTTAATGCACAAGGAAAGCAGTTAAAATAAACATCCAATTAATTCATTGGCAATTTGCCCTCTTTGGTTGAGTCCCAAATCTGCTGCCTGTGAAATAACATCTTCAGTCCAGCAAACAGAATGGGTGGCCATACGTTCATTTCAGGGAATGTTGCATTGAGACTGGGCTGCCACAAGAGGCTTTCTTTTTGGTTTTTAGCATGACAGATGCATGTCCTCCAACATTAAACAGATGAAAACCAGGGAACATGTGGCCAAGCAACACTAGAGTGTGGCCAACATGCCAGTCAGTTATTAATGAGGAAGAACTGACAAACTAGAAGAAGCGGAAGCAGTTTGCTTTTGCGGGAACCTACTGGGAAGGGCAAGACGCTGTCCAGTCTTGTCTTTTCCCCCTCGCTCCTGAGTTAATTGAATGCAAACTACTTTTTCACTTTGAAATCAGTTTGCAGCAATGGAAGTAAGCTGAGGACAAAGGGGGAAGGAGAAGAGAGAAACTGGGATATTTTAAAAACAAGCTGAAAGAATGGGACAAGACAGGATTATCAGCAATTAAAATATTTCCTGCCAAATCCAAAAAGCTGGAGATTATGCTGTAGCATTACAGGAAATTAAAACTTCAGTTCAGTCAGTGTGCTGCTACTTGATATCAAGAAAAACCCAGAGTACCATAGTGGTGCCTCTCCAAGGACACATCTGGAGGCTTTTTATGATCTGCTTATCTAACCTTGTGATTTGAAAGAATAAAACATTAGTTGGCCTTGTGAACAAAGGAAGAAATCACTGCAGGGAAAGAGTTATGAAAGAATTTGATGTTCTAGTTCTCTTTGAATATGTACTGTGATGGCTAAAAACGACTCTGAGATGCACTACTGAGGTCCTGAGCTTGTAAAAAGATGATGAGATACATTATTTAGGCTTAGAGATTGTAAAAGATTACCTTTTTTAAAAAATTGAGATTTGGAAAGTTGTCCTCCAAAAAATACCTTTTGCAAGTTCTGCTGAAGCTAGGGGTTGTCCGTTGAGGATTTCCTTAGTTTCTGAGTTTTCCAGGCCCTAACCTGAGACCTAGGGATGAACCCTGGTGATGCCATTAAATTTTATGTATTTTTAACCAGGAAACAAAAACCCCAGCTCCATGCATTGTTACATGGTCAAGTGTTTATTACTTTAAAAAGCCTCTCCTATTTGTTTCCTGCTTATGTATGTGCTTTAGAGTACTCTTTCTCCTTTTGCATTCACTACCAACCACAGTTGCTCACAGCTCATTATTTGAACACACTCACAGATACCCATCCAGTGGCGTCACTAGGGTTGGTGTCACCCGGTGTGGTATCTCATGTGTCACCCCTCCTTTGACCTCCTTTGACCATATCACACCATACAGAATCCTTAGTAATGTTATTTTGTACGAATTTATTTATAAATCATAATTCCCATATATCACTGAATGTAATGGTAATACTCGTGACATAAACAAGCAGCAAAATTAAATTTATACTTTTAAATTACGTGATCATACACACAGAATAAATGTGTTACATATACAGTTTCATGTTGTTAAAGTGAAAATGTGAGGTTTTAAAATAAAATTTGTAAAATTTTAATTAAAAAAACCCCCTGGGGCTTCTCCTTTCTCCTCCCACTGAGCCTCACCCCACTCAGATCATCTTTTCAGCATTTTAAAGAAATACAGGCATATGCCACAGCCCATTTTTTCCAAAATGCAGATATCTGAGCAGCAGTGGTGTCACCTCCCCCTTAGGGTGTCACCTGGCGTGGTCTGCACCCCCCACGCCCCCATAGTGATGCCACTGCACCCATCCACATATACACACAACACGTTTCCTCTTTCGAAAATTTTGGCAAAGGAGGCTGTTCCCAGATCAAAGTGAGATGAAGGGCTTATGCCTTCTCACTTGGATGCTGTACAGACCGGCAGTAAGCGCCAGCATCAGGGTTGCATGGGGGCATGGCATTTAGATGATACATGGCCCAATGCCACCCTGATGCTGGCGTCATGCCACCCACCTGACTGCATGGTGGGCGGCACTGCAGCTCTCCTTTAGCGCAATGTTCACATGCCAAAAGGAATGCCTAAAAGTACTGCTGTGGTGGCAAGGACACCCTTTTTCATGGCCAAAAAGAAGCGGCATTTGACACTTCTTCTGGCCCAGAAAAATGCCAGATCAGGACCACGGCATGTGTTTGCCGTGGCCCCGATCTGGTACTCAAAGGGGTGGCGCATAGCCGCTCCTTCGGGGCTGTCTGCTTTGCCCCTTACATAAGCAGATGGGATAAGGAACATTTAATTTTGCCTATATGCTTCCAACCAGAAGGTGGATGCAGAGAATAGTAGAGGGTGAGCTCTGATGCTACAGCAACTGGGTGGGGTGAGGAAGGAGGTAGCTACTGTAAGTACATAAATACACAGATCCTCGGGAGAGTCTTTGCAAGTTGTTCCAACAAGTCAATGAAGCCTTGCAAAATAGTACCTCCTCTACCAGCTGAGCTGGAAATTTGTGAGGAGCTTTTTCGTCTTGCCTGGAGCTGAGTCCATTAAAACTGGAGAATTGGCGTCCTTATTTCCCACCTTATATCCCATTGAACCACAAAAAATAGAGACTCAGGGCTAGGCCCTGAGATCTAGCAACCCTAGCTGATGCTCTTGCAAATTTAGATTAAGGTCTGATTGGTTTTCCTAATACTCCATTTAACTCAGGGATGGGCAGCTGCAAAGGGATGGGGTCAGATTTTCCGCCTTGTGAGTCTCGTCTGTGGGCCACATGCCCACAATCCAGGGAAGCAAAGACTGCATGTGCATACCCTCTAAATGTTTGATTTTTGGCAATTAAAACATTTTGAATGGGTTATTTCAAATATAACCCTAGTTTACACACTGTATTTGTCTGCTGGTTTGGGAGGTAGGCTCAGATGACTGAACTTAGTCTCTATGGGTGCGAAACCACAAACGGCCAGGCTACACATTACACTAAGCCACATGAAAAGCAGTCATGCTCTGTTGGGAATGCTGACAATGCCCTCTGGGATATCAACATGCTTGGAAGTGTTTGCCTTGACGTCATGCCAAGAGTGGAGACGAACAGGTCAGGGGTCAATGCTCACTGGTAAAGCACATGCTTTGTGTGCTGAATGGCTCGACAACAGCCCTTGACAACTCCAAGAACAGGGGGAAGAATTACTAAGAAAGGCCTCTTAGTAAGACCCATCTCTTTCACACTGCATAATTATTGCATGTGATATCACTTTTAACTGGCATGGCTCCATCTGATGGGATTCTGGGATTTGTAGTTTTATGAGGAACTTTAGAACGCACTGCCAGAGAGCTCTGTGTGTATGTTGCATCCTTCAAGTAATTTAGGGAACCTCTAGCCACCCCGATTGCATTTTTGTAGAGAGGCGAGAGATAAATGATTTATTATTATTATTATTATTATTATTATTACCTGTCATGGGGCTTTCTTGGCAAGATTTACTCAGATGAGGTTTACCATTGCTTTGCCCTGAGGTTGAGAGTGTGTATTTCTTCAAGGTCACCCACTGGGTTTCACGGCCGAGTGGGAATCAAAACTTGCTCTGCATAGTTGCTCTGCTCAAACCACTGGGCTACACTGGCTCTCTCAAAGATCCCTACAAATTCCAGGATTCTATAGGATGCAGACATGGTGGATAATCTGGAATTATAGTGCTGTGACTGTGTAGTGTAAAAAAGTGACTTGTCTTAAGCAGGGATGAATAGCTGTATGCTTTATTTTAAGCATCTGAAGAAGTGGCTGTACACCACTAAACCTTATGCTGCAATAAACTGGGCTCTTTCATAGTACATAACTATAGCACAATTTATTATCGTATTCATTGATATCCCGCCTTTTTCCTAATTTGGGACTCAAGGTGGCTTACAACAGTAAAACAGATTCTGACAGATCTGCTGACAGATTTCAGCTTGAAACAGCTCTATTGGTACGCCATCTGTTCCTTGTGATTTATTTCTCCCACGTGCTTTGAGTGAAGCTTAAACTACACTTTTTAACATTCTGGGTTCATCTTCAAATGTTTCTTTCTTGAATGACTCTCTGTTATCCTTTCATCTCTTTTATATAGCTCTTCAGTGTATAGTTTCAATAATCCTTTCATTTCTTCTTGATCATATAGTGCGTTCTTCTGCTGGTAGGATGTCCAGATGTCATAGCCACAAAGGAAGGCAAGGCACCATAAAATGTAGGACATCCTAGAAAAATGGAGGATCTTACAACATAAAAGCTAAAAACACTAATATAAATATAAATAATATATAAATATAAATATAAACATAAATTCATCTTTCTTAGTCATGCCCAAAATGGAGGGCATTATGTAATCTATTTGATTTCTGTATTGGCCAGCGAGTGGTGCCCATGTATACAATCACTTCTTTAGTTGGTTGAAGAATGTTTTTGCAGTAAACAAACTGTTGGCCTTGCAAAATTCAATCAGTAACCCTCCTGATTCATTCTTTGATCCTAGGCCAAACCAGGGACGTAGCTAGGATTTTAGGAAGGGGGGGGGGGGTCCAGACTAAGTGCAATACCATTATAATGGGGCTTGAGTGCGGCGGTGCAGCAGCACACACCATTCATTTTTCTAATGGAAGGGGGGGGGTCCGGACCCCCAGATCCCCCCCTGGCTACATCCCTGGCCAAACTTTCCTACAATTTTTGATTCTGCCCTGTTTCCTGCCTTTGCATTTCAGTTGCCTACGATTAACAAGTCCTGGTTTGGTCTGTGATCAATTTCTTCCCAGACTCCAACAGAATCTTTCAATTTCTTCTTCTTCTTCAGCCTCTGTAGTTGGAGCATAAACTTGGGTCATATTAATGGGTTTTTGTTGAAGTTGTATTGATTTTATTTGGTCACGCTTTGTGTTATGTCCTCTGACTGCTTTTGCTACATTTCTTCTCATTATTAATGCCACCCCATTTCTTTATTTTTATTTCCTAAGTAAAACACTGTGTAATTATCTGACTCAAAATGACCCATTCCTGTTCACTTTAGCTAACTTGCCCCAAGTATTGCAATGTTTATATTTTCCATTTCTTGTTTTATAATGTCTAGCTTACCCTGATTCATACTTCTCACATTTCATGTTCCCATAGTATGTGTTGTGAAGTTTCAGACTTTCCTTTCCCCCCTGAGCACATTATCTTCTGGCACTATCTCATGTTTCATTTTGGACTGCTTCATCATAGAGCTTTCATGGTAAAAAGACATTCAGAAAGGTTTTACCACGTCTTCCTCTATGCAATACTAACAAGTGTTAGATATAGTATTGCTTCTGTTGTCTTAGAGAGATCCTCCATCAGCATCACCTCCTCACTAGTGCTACTGCCAAGTAGCTGTTTGGCACATCTAGGAGCTTATCACATGGAACTTGCAGGAACGGGAACGGAATGGAATGGGGGGGGATGTGTGTTATCGATGCTGCCGAGACTCCCCAAGCTGTTCCCCAGCCATTTCATTGCAGCCAATTTTGAAGAACGGTTCAAAATAGTCCTTCAAAAGTGGCTTCCAGGAATGGCTTGGGGACTCCTGGTGGCACTGTCGGTGTTCTCCTGTCCAGTAACACATGTCCTCCCCCGTTCCGTTCTGTTCCATCCCCATTCCTGCAAGTGCCGTGTGATAAGCTTACTAGTCTGGCTCCTCAGCAAAAGCCTGTCTGACATGTCAGCATAGACTCAAAATTCAGTTGGGCAAAGGGCAGTCTTGGGGCTATATGCATACCTTCCAACTCTTCCAAATCAGCAGGGGTAGTTTTGATTAATATTCTGTTATCCCACTTTTTAGAATGTCCAGGTTTTTCTCTCCTCCTCCAACTTCCCCCCTTTGTCCTCAGCTTACTTCATTGCTGCAAGCTGGGTTCAAAGCGAAAAAGTAGTTTGCACTCAACTCAGATGTGAGGAGAGGAGAGGAGGGGGCAGAATCTTGCTCTTCCCAGTAGGCTGAGGTGAAGGCAAACTGTTGCAGCCTCTTCTACTTTGTATCATCTTCCTCATTAATAACTTGTGCCTTCTTGACCACATGCTGGCATTGCTAGGCCACATGTGTCCCAGTTTTCAACTGTGAAATATCAGAAAGTATGTGTTTGCAGCTCCAACACTGTGTTTATGGCCCCTGAAACCTCTAGATTCCCCACATCACTCTTTTCTAGGCCCAAAATAGGTTGTGTTGTTTTACTTGGAAGCCTCCAGCAGCAACAATTCATCTTTTAAATAGATTGCAAAGTCTTCCTACACTGTTTCATATCAAATAATAGCTATTTTTGACAACCAGACGTGGATTTCCAGCCTCTGCTGGGTATTTTTGGTGATCTTTGTGGCCCCTGCAGGCTCCCGGGGACATAAAATTGACCCCTGGAGTGGCCATAGTTACCCTACATGCACATAGCAGAGATCCAAATGGACACTTTTGACTACAGTCTGTCCCACCAATATTTGTGATAGACTGTCTTTTTAAAGAGGCTGGCTGGCATTAGGAACAAAAGAGAAGACTGCTGCAGGGAAATGACGATCAAGCTGTTTGCCTTTTTGGTTCTCTCCAAGCACAACTGAGAGTGCTAAAAATGGCCTGTGAGAGAGAGCAAAGCACTCCAATGTCATTTAGAGCCCTGCTGTGTGAGATTTTGGAGGATGAAAAGTTCCTGGGGCCCAGAAACATTGTGAAGTACAAAAGATCTTTAAAAGAAGCCAAGTTTGTTCATCCCATGTAACCCTGGCAAGAGAATGCCTTTAAAACAGGGGTGGCAATTGGGTGGGCTACAGCTGTTGCTGGATTGCAGCTCCCAGCATTTTGCACCATCAGCTAGGCTAGCTAGGACTGGTGGGAGCTACAGTCCAAGAAGATAATAGCCATAGAATCAGAGATTTGTAAGGTATTGCAAGGACCATCAATTCTAGCCATGCAAAAATGCACAAGGCACTCCTAAGATTGCCATTCAAACTCTGTTTAAAGACTTCAAAAGCAGTCCAGAACCCTCTAAAGTTGTCTGTTCCACCATTGAACAGCTCTTCTCATCAAGATGTTCTTCCTAATATTTACCTGGAATCAAATTTGTTGTAATTTGAATCCACAGGTTCATGTCCTAGCCTCTGGAGCAGAAGAAAACAAGCTCACTCCATTTTCTACATGAAATTCCTTCAGATATTTAAACATGGTTATCATATCGCCTCTCAGTCTTCTCCAAGAGAAACAAACCCAGCTGCCTAAACCATTCCTCATAAGGCTTGTTTTTCAGACCATTTTGCAGCTTGGTTACCATCCTCTGAACCTGCTCCAGCTTGTCAATATCTTTCTTGAACTGTGATGATGAGAACTGGATGGCTACCTGATTTCCACTCCTGCTTTAAAGGCATGGCATGACAATAGTTGTTGGTATTATTATTATCATTAGTATCATTATTATCATTATTATTATTATTATTATTATTATTATTATTATTATTATTTCCTTACCCACCACTCCCCATGGATATAGGCAGGGAACAATTAACAAACATGAGACATCAGTTAAAAACACATCATTTAAAAGACACATCATTTTAAAATGACAAATAAGATATACACATATTAAAACAATCCACATTTAAAATTCACAATTTAAAAACCATCTAAATAGACCTACCGGAAGAGACTGGTTTTTAATGCCCTTTTAAATTCATACAGTGTATTCAGCTGTTGAATCTCTTCCGGCAGGTCATTCCACAGTCTAGGGGTGGCTGAAGAAAAAGTCCTCTGGCTGAACATTGCCAAGCTAGTCCTGGCTGACTGGAATAAATGTCCGCCAGAGAGTCTGAGATTATGGGTAGATCACATGGGAGGAGGTGATCCTGTAGGTAACTTGGACCCAAACCATGTAGGGCCTTAAAGGTAACAACCAATATTTTGTACCACCCATTGGGTTGAGTGCAGGTTAACAAAATCTCTCACCAAGTCCCCTGTGTGCCTGGGAATGGTTACCTAAATACCCTAAAGGCACCAGATCCTGTCTGATCTTGGAAGCAAGGCAGTGTCAGTCCTGGTCAGTATATGGATGGGAGACCATTAACAAATACCAGGTGTCTTAGGCTATATTTCAGAAGAAAAAACTGGCAAAACCACCTCTAAGGCAGAGTGACCAGACATCCTCCTTTTCCAGGACATGTCCTCTATTTCATCCTTCTGTCTAGGAGGGATTTCAAAATGTTCTCCCTTTTGAGCATGATTAAGAAGCATGAATTTACCTTTATATTAGTGTTTTTAGCTTTTATTGAGAATGGCCTATATTTTCCTTCTGTGCCCTAGATATGATGGTGCCTTGTCCTCCTTTGCAGTTAGGACATCTGGTCACCTGCTCTAAGGATTCCTGGCCTAAGAAAACCCTATGAAAATCATGAGGTCACCATTATATTACACGTTTGTATATCTTTAATCAGATCACAAATGTCCAAATCTCAGGCCACTTTTTAGAGTTCCCAGTTTTGGTGGGTCATCTCAGGGCAACAGGCAGAGGTCAAATTCTGCAGTTTCCTTGGGGTTAGCTTTGGACACAGGTGTATGCAAACATCTGGTCAGACAAAGAATCTTTTAGCTCTCTATGCAGCTTGTTTCACTTTGCCAATGTTAATTGAGTTAATTCAAGTGCTGCAATTTGTAAAAACACTTAATTTCCAACCAGGAAAATAGGTTCTCTCTCTCTTCCCACCCACTCTCTGTCTGTTTGAACGACAAAATGTAAGCAACTAAGGGGCTGTACAGACCACCTCTAAGGGGCAGCCTGAAGCCACCTCTTTCTTCGCCAGATCAGGGCCACGACAACCACACACTGTGGACCCAGTCTGGCCTTTCTGTCACGCAAAAAAGAGCCACAAAAAGTGGCTCCTTTCTGCGCTGCAAAAAGGGCATCATAGCTGCCAGCACTGTGGCTTTTCTGCGCTCCTTTGGCACTACATTATCTGGACACAGTGCCAGAGGAACACCATGACATTGCTCTCCCGTGTGGTGGGTTGCTCGGTGTCATGCCAGCATGGGGGCAGAGTCAGGGCACTCCGCTTCCATGCTGGCCTTTGATGCTGGTCTATACAGCCCCTATGTTTGCTGCTTAATGAATAATGCATAATGCTGAATGAGATGACCACCAGCCAACCCTCAGTCACTAGAAATGTCAGGGCCTGTATGTTCCTGACCTGGGAACCCAGGTCTAATTTCAAATAGTTATGATTTTGTATTTTGAGCTTCTGTTTTAAATTTTTAGCTTCACATTTATTTGATATTGTGTTTCACCTAAGGCAAGGGAGGGCATTTGTAGAAGGCTAGGGGATGTGATGGCTTAGTTGCCAATTTTGATGATCAGAAGATTGGAAGGTTGGCAGCTCAAGGCCTGAGTGCTACATGTTGGAGTGAGCTCCTGTCACTAGCCCCAGCTTCTGCCAACCAGCAGTTTGAAAACATGCAAATGCAAGTAGATAAACAGGTACCACTTTGGTGGGAAGGTAACAGGGTTTAGCGAAGTCATGCTGGCCAAATGACCACCAGAGCAGTGTTTGGACAATTCTGGCTCTTTGGCTTAGTAATGGAGATGAGCACTGGCCCCTACAGTCAATTACGACTAGACATTTATGTCAAGGGACTACCGTTACCTTTTACCTGTAGCGGGCACATTAGCCCTCCCTTGGAGTGCTGCATCCCCACTGGGTCCCTCCTGAAAAACACACACCCTAATGCCTTCTAGGATGCATGGTGGCAAAAACAAACAAACAAACAAAAAAAAGCCCGGGGGTACATTCATCTATGTATGCAGTGTGACTTGTGGTTTGCACTTTGCCCACCCTGTCAAAAGAGGACACTTTTCTTTTGTGACCTTGTCATTAGATTTCGTTCACCAAGTTTGGCAGAGTAGCCTTACTGAGTAGACTATTGAGTCCTTATTATCAAAGCCTTTTCCCCATTTGAATTTTTCCTTAGCGCCTTTTTTTTTGTTTCTACTCTTGAACATGAACTTTGTGCTTCGCCTAATCAATAGGACTACATTTCTTGAAATACATTTTGGAGACATTTATATACTTTAGGTTAATTAGAAACAGCCCCAGTGCTGAACAAGGAGAGTAGCGGGTGGAGGATCAAGCCTGCATAATACATAGTTGAGAAAGTGACTCTTAGCTAATTGGAACAGAACATCCAGCTCCTTCAGAAATGTATAAATTAATGGGAACTTCAGAGAGAATGCATTAGGCCTGAAGATAATTGGGATGCTAAATTGCGAGCAAGAACGCCGACAACCTGAAGATAAATTATTCCCATAAAATAAAGTACCAGGAATATAACTCTTCATTCTACAGATCGGATCAGTTAAGGACAAAGAAAGAAAGGAGAATAGGATCAAGCTGTCAAGTTGCTGATTTCATTGTGCTTCAGTAATGGCCATTAGACACTTTTTTCCTTGAGCCTTTAGTGTGGATTTCTCAAGAGTTCGCAGGCCAAAGGGCCAAAGAGCTCAGCAGCAGATAAGACGTTTTGTATTCAGAAGGACCCAGGTTCAATTCCTGGCATCTTCTGATAAAGACATTGATGGGAAAGAGTGGGAGAACTTGGAGAGTTCCCACTAGTCAAAGCAGACTGAAATAGACAGATAAATAGTCTGACTTTTAGTACAGTATAAGGAAGTTTCTATGTTTCTATTATTCTATTTGAGAGACTTAGAGGAATATGGAGAGCTAGATGGATCATTAGTTAATGTGTTGCCTAAAAAGGTGGAGGAAACTTGGGGTCCCCACCAACTGTGTCACTGTCTTTTAAATGGCAGAATTGCTTAGCTCAAAGGACACTTGGGAGAGGTTGGGCAACCTGAGGATCATTTTCACCTATGTATACCAGTATTAATGTGAGGGAACTCCAGGTTCAATGAATAAGGAATGCTTTATTTTTAGATCAAAATTGAGATATGGAAATTGGGAAGTAGATGCTGAGGGTTGTAGAGGAGGTGATATTTGCCAGCCCTGCAGAATATTCCAGTGCTATGGAATTCTGGGATCTGTGGTTTTGTGAGCCTTCTCTGTCAGAGAACTCTGGTGCCACATATAATTCTCAGAATTCCATAGCACTAAACCATGGCAGTTCAAGTGGTGTTAAACTGTATTATCTCTGCAGTGCAGATGCAGCCACCATTTCACCGTGTTCCTCTCTTCATGGCCATTTAGTGGGCGGCAGAGACAGTCGGGGAGTGGAGAAGCATCTTGCAAAGTCTCCATAGCCTGAACAGACAGACAACATCATCCACTGAGATATGCCTAGGTCCTTCAGAGGTCTCCATGGATGATGTCCTTCTGTGTCAGGCTACAAGGACATAGCCAGATGCTTCCTTCCACGGCTCTCCACTTGTCACTGAATGGTTGTAGAGAGAAGAGATATCACAGTGAAATGGTGAGTGTGTGGGACAGGGGCTTTGGTGTTGTGGAGAGGGGAAAAGAATACCCAACTCCACCGCAAAGGGGAAAAAAAGACATGCGGGTTTGGACTTGTATATGTTATTAACAGGATGCTGAGCTAGTTCCCTCCCATTTTTCCAACTGAATATTGGTTGTTGTGTGCCTTCAAGTTGTTTCTGACTTATGGCAACCCTAAGATGAACCTATCATAGAGTTTTCTTGGCAGGTTTCTTCTGAGGGGTTTTTCCCCCATTGCTATCCTCTGAGGCTGAGAGACTGTGACTTGCCCAAGGTCACCCACAGGGTTTACATGGCCGATCTGGGATCCAAATCTTGGTCCCCAGAGTCATAGTCCAATGCTTACACCCTTTACTACACTGGCTCTCATTTTCAGTATTCAAAAATACACATTTTTTTCTCCCACTCTACATTTTGGGTTTAATGGCACACTGACTAACAACAGTACCAACAGGAAGATTTTAGGTAATTCTGTGGTGAAAAACGGGCATAAATGTTGTGAATGACTTGCATCACACAAACAGTATGTGGCTACTCTTTGATAGAGCTATGCCTCTTAAACTCTGTGGCTACTTCAACATGTGAGGCAGGTAGCTCCATACACTGGCATTCAGTTATAAGTGCTGCACATCGAAAGCTACTGAACACTGGCTGTCAAATGAAAGTTACCTGTATTACAGGAGATCTGTACCATCCAAAGCCTGAAAGCCAAGTTTTCTTGGCAGTGATGCATATGCCACAGCAGGGCACACAGCAAGGCCATCAACATTCTCCTAGATTCAGACAAAACAAAATGGAAAAGTTGGCATGAGACTCCAACCATTCCTTCTCTGGGATTGAAGACACTATGATTTCATACTGGCTGAATATTTTCTAATCCGTAATCAAATAAACAAACCCAGATACATTACAAAGCATTTCAGATCTTGGAATCTTCCTCTGAATGACACCCATCTCTTTATTTATATTGATTGGAAATTTTTGGTCCTTGCTTTGTTGCTGAGAACATGAAAGACCAGGGTGCCAGTTTGTTAACAAAGCAATTGTCTGTGGTTAAAGAAAATTGGTTCTTCACAGATGATAACCTCTGATTTTATAGGTTGCCTGAGTCTCCTCCTTCACAATGGATGGCTATGACAGCCCTGAAGGGCCAGCTCCTGTTTAAAGGCACTGGCAGTTGTTTAACTCCCATGTCAGTGAGGCAATGAATCCATCACAGGTTTTACTTGGGATAGATTTCAACAGGTCCTTTGAGGTTTAAGATAAAATCCAGAGTGGATTCTGGATATGAATATTCCACATTGCACATTCTCAAAATAATAATAATAAATAAATAAATAAATAAATAAATAAATATAAAAACCAGTATCAGTATTCATACATAGCACATCTGGCAGCAACCCACTCTGCAGAACAAGAAGAGGATAAAAGAGTTTGTGATTGCTAGACAATTCCCTCTCTTCTTTAAAAGAAGCATGGGCTTCTAATATGAAAACCTCTTGAAATGCAACATTTTTCTCTATGAACTAGAGCTGGGATGACATAACTTTGTTGCGTGCAACGTGTTCTGCACTCTCAGAGATTAAAAATATAAATGTCATGGCTCTCTGTAGAGACCAAAGTATTTATTACTCTACTTGTCTACATTGGCACACATTTCATAGAGCAGTTTGACACAAGAGAGCCTTTGCCTTCCATGGTTTTAAAAAAATGCTAATAATCTGGACACCCAATAACCTAATAATCTGCACCTATAAAATAGGATTTGTAACAGCCGTAAACAATGCCCCCCCCATATTTCAGCCACTTGCCATGCAGAGGGTTTTTGCCTCTTATATTTATTAAATTAATTTATTAAAATATGTATATCCAGTCTTACATGAAAAGATCTCATATGATGAAATCAGTTTAAGAAATTTAAACCATTTGTTTATGTTTGGCAGTGGAATAGACTACTTCAGAGGGTGGTGGGCTTCAGTGGTATCATTCATGATTGCAGCAATACAGCCATGATAATAAATGCCCCCCCCCCAAATCCCATTGTAAACTCCAGGGAGCCATTCTGAGCAATGAAGGTCTGTTCTGCTGGTGACTGGGATCCAGCAGAATGAAATGTCTAGCCCCCTTCCACCAGTGATTGAAGCACTGATGATCAGAGGCAGGATTCTGGATGCAATTCCTCATTGCACCACAGCTTGCTGGCAGGAGTGGACTGGAAACATCATCCTGTTGTGTCCTGATCACCAGCTACACAGATTTCTATTGCTTGCAGAAGCTGCTGGCTGTTGAGGTAGGTGTGTGTGTGTGTGTGTGTGTGTGTGTGTGTGTGTGTGTGTCAAACTGAGCCAGGTGACAATACTTAATTATGCATTCATAATGTAAGTAAGCAATGTAGTATCCCAGCCCATGTGCAAATAAGATAAAACCATTAGGCATCAAATGCTTTAATGAAAAGTTGTGTTTTAACATGGAGCCAAGTTGATGCCTGTATCAACACCAATAGGCTCCCTAAAAACCTTACTCCTTTCTGGATGTCAGTCTCATCACACGTGTAGAGTACATGGGGAAGGACATGAGACAGTGGTGGCTCCAAAGTCCATGGGTTGGTGAATCAGATATGGGCCTTAATCCAACCTTTAAATTACATATTCCTATCCTGGGGGTGGAACAGAGTTCCATCTATTAGATAGTGTCTGTAAAATTGGGACTAAAACCCAGAGTGAATTGACTGTTCCACTGACAATGGAGGTACCAGCCCTTGCTGGCACTGGCCAATGATCTTTGCATCAATGAAATTTGCAGATGACGACAAATCAGGAGAGGTAGATAATACCCCTGAAGACAGGATCAGAATTCAAAATGAACACAACACATTAGAGAGTTGGGCCAAAACTAATAAAATGAATTTCAACAGGGAGAATTGTAAAGTACTATACTTAGGCAGAAAAAAAAAGAAAGACTGAGATATAGGATGGAGGGCATCTGGCTTGACAAGAGTAGATCTGAAAGGGATCTGGGAGTCATAGTAGAGCACAGGCTGAACATGAGTCACCAGTGTGATACAGCAACTACAATAGCCAATATGATCCCAGGCTGCATGAGTAGGAATATAGTGTCTAGACTGAGAGAGTTTCTAGCATCAGACCTCACCTGGAATACTGTGTCCAGTTCTGGTCACCACAATTCAAAAAGGATGTTGACAAGCTGGAACATGTCCAGAGGAGGGTGACCAAAATGGTGAAACGTCTGGAAGCCATGCCCTATGTGAGGAGCAGCTTAAGGAGCTGCATATGTTTAGCCTGGAGAATAGACCGTTTAAAAGTGGCATGATAGCCCTGTTTAAATATTTGAAGGGATGCCACATTGAGGATAGAGCAAGCTTATTTTCTACTGCTCCAGAGACTAGGACATGGAGCAATGGATGCAAACTACAGGAAATGAGATTCCACTTCAACATTAGGAGGAACCTTCTGATAGTAAGAGCTGTTCGACAGTGGAACACATTTCCTTGGAGAGTGGTGGAGTTTCCTTCTTTGTAGGTTTTTAAACAGAGGCTGGATGGCCATCTGTCGGGGTGCTTTGATAGTGTGTTGCTGCATGGCAGGGGGGTTGGACTAGATGGCCCTTGGGGTCTCTTCCAACTCTATGATGTATAATTCTATGGTTTAAAATACAGGTAGGCTGATATCCATAGATGCACCTACAGATAACTGGTTCCCACATAATTCACCGCAGAGGTGGGAAAACTGTGGCTCCAGTGCTGTTCTTGTGACCCTCAGCCTGTCTCTCACCAAGTTTTTTTGTCTGGATAGAAAGCTTTTCTGGCCCCGAGATTCAGAAATGTTCCCTAAAAGATGTGAGGCACAATTTGGCCTTGCTTCTGCCTGCCTCCAACCATTTTAGGTCCAGAAGCACCTTTTTTCCAATCCTGCAAGTAATTTCTTGATCACTTCTGTGTTGAAAAAAGTCCTTTCCTGGCCCGAAATGGCCCAGAGGAGACCAAAAATGTGGCTGAATTGCTCCCCTATGCTTTTTAAGTGCTATGAGGTCTATTCTGCATCCAACCTATTCCAATATTATTTTTTAAAAATAAAATCACATGGTGGCATAGTGATGTGACATTTCAATGTGCCTAGTCCCCATTCCAATTGCTGCTGCTAGCACCCAAGTCTGGATCCTGTTCATGGTTTGCCTAAGTCTACATGAGCTGTCCAAGGTCCTGAATCTACAATGCCTTTAAATTTTATCTGAATCCTGGAGAGAATTTATTACTCCATTGACATGGAAGCCAGCAGCCAGCACTGCTCTGATCCCTGGCAATTCCCCAACTCTGCAGCAGCCAATACTCAAGGCTATTCCTTTGTGCCTGAAAACCCAGGTTTGAATGTTGGACTGCAACTCTGTATACCTGGGTTTGATTCCCTACTCGCCCATAAAACCCATCAGGAGACCTTGGCCTCAGAGGAAGGCAATGGTAAACCTCCTCTGAACAAAATTTGCTAAGAAAACCTCATGATAGGGTCACCATAAATTGAAAATGACTTGAAGGCACACAACAACAACAACATACTACGATATAGTATATGTAGTATAGCTGTAAACAAATCATATGAAACGAATTTGTATTTATATTAGTGTTTTTATCTTTTATCTTGTAATATCCCACTTTTTGTGAAATCGAAAGCTTTTATGGCTGGCATCCATTGTTTTTTTGTGGGTTTTTCAGGCTATGTGGCCATGTTCTAGAAGAGTTTATTCCTGACGTTTTGCCAGCATCTGTGGCTGGCATCTTTACATAGCCTGAAAAACCCACAAAAAACTATCCTACCTTTTTCTTTAATATTCTACATTTTTGGTGCCTTGTCCCCTTTTGTAGATATGACATCTGATCACCTGGCTATGGAACCCTAGAATCAAAACCTAATCTCCAGAGTCATACTCCAACACTCAAACCACTGCGGCACGTTGGTTCTCTAAAACATATATACATAGTGTTTTTAAAAAATATGAATAGCATACTAATGTATCATGCTTAATGACATCACTAGGACCCACTTTGTGGCATGGCAAGAAACAAGGTTAGATTTCATGTTTTGGGCCTGAAATAGTCCTGATTTGGCAACTCTAACTGGTGTATTAATAAACTGATCTCTCTGTTCTTTCCTCAAAGAAAGTTCAAATGATTGTGAAGGCATTATTAGTCGAGTGAGAAGGAAGTGTGTTGACAAGAGCCCCTTGTCATATCGCAGCCTGAGTACATTTTGGGGAGTCAAAGTGTATTGCTGAAGTGCCAGACCAAGAATATCCTGATTAGGGAGTTATAGGGAACATTTTACTCTGCAAAACAAGCCTGTTGTTTATCTTGTACCCAAGAGATCGCCTTCCCGCATGTGGCTGTCTTTGAACAACAACAGCCAAATGCTTACAAAAGGAACTTTTAAGCTGCAGAAAACTCTGTCCTCCTCATGTGACTTTCCCTCTTTTTCCTTTTTCCTTCCCTTCATCATCTGTTTTGTGTTGATTCTGAAATTATTTTGCACAACCTGTAGGCAAAGGTTCATAATTCACCTTCTTCCACCTGCCCTCCCAGATGTGTTTGGCTGCAGTATCCAGGGTGCCATGGGACGATGGGACTTGTAGCAGCCCAACATATCTGGCGAGTTTGAACTTGAGGAATTCTGCTTAGGTGTTTTAATGTTATTACCAACCTGGGAATACTGGACCAGAACACTGGGAAAACAGAGTTTAAATTCTCGCTCCTCCATGCAAATCCACTAGGTGACCTTGAGCAAGTCACATTCTCTCAGCCTCTTGTCACCCCTATGGACCTCTTAGGATGAGATGGGAAGGAGGGTCTGACCCTGGGAGAACCCAGCATCTGCCATCACCATCTTCCCCAGCCAAGACACCAAAGATGGGATGTCCCCCTGTACAGATTTTTTTTAATTATAAAAGATCTCCATCATCAAGGAAAAAGGAAGTCACAGCAAACAGATCTGCCAGAAATAGTGGCAGAAAGTGGCCAACCAGATTGTGGAGAGGTGTAGAAGGTGGAACACACAAAGTTTGTGACTTCAACCCCATCCTCACCCCCCCCCCAAAGGGGAGCAGCATGCCAAGAACAGTCTTTCCTTTTCCAGGAGAGGGATCTTGGGACACTTCTCCGCTACCCAGTGTCACTCCTCTAATTGTAGCAGGGTAGCAGGGAATTGTCCCAAAACTCCTCTCCTGGAAAGAAAGGAGGGAACCTTCTCTCCTGGTGTCACCTGATGTCACTTGGTGTGGTCTGCACCCCCCCTAGTGATGCCACTGCCTACAGCAGCGATTCCTAAATTTTAGTCCTCCAGGTGTTTTGGACTCCACCTCCCAAAAGCCCCAACCAATTTGACCAATGGTCAGGAATTCTGGGAGCTGAAGTCCAAAACATCTGGCAGACAAAAGTTTGGGAATCCCTGGCCTGAAGAATGGGGTGGGCTAAACTTTTAAATGGAGAAGATATTAGAACAACAGGGGAATAATACACCTCTTGTTTTACTCTCTCATTGGGGGTAGGTAGGTCTTGTGTTGGAGAGAAGGTGAATCCACTCTGGGCTATGATCTGAACTGTGCCACACAAAATCCTGAACATATTTTGGGGATAAATTGAATATCTCTCTTAACATTCAGGCTAAAATCCAGAGTGGATTCACCCTCCTCTCTGGCATCACAGTCGGCTTAGTTCAGCAGCAGCAGCAAAACCAATGGCTTCCTACTCATCCAAGGGATCCACATGTGAAAGGATGCCTTTATGGTAACATATATTGTTAGAGTGCAGCTTCCAGCACTCCTCACCATGGACAATGCTGCATTGTGCTTCTAGAACTTACTGTCTCATAACACTTGCAGTCTCTACACACACTTGGGGTCCTTTCATGCACAAACAAAACGTTACCAACTCAGGCAGGTCTTTTCAGATAGCTGGCATCCCATCTATGGACTATCCAGTGATGTATTCAAGTCTTTCCCTCCAAGTCTCAAGTCAAGTCTCAAGTCCTGGCAAGATACTTTCAGGTTAAGTCTTAAGTCAAGGCTCAAGTGTGGAAGCCAATTTTTAACAGAAAAAAGGAAGTTGTGTGTGTGTGTGTGTGTTGGGGGGGTGAGGTGGCAGGAGCCTTCTTATGAAGTTTTTCAAAAGCTTTAGTAGGCTCCTCTGGTGTGTAGCAGGGACATCAGAGTAAATCCAAATCTCCTCCTCAAACCCCTTGCCTAATGTCTTTCCGGTCTCTGGATGAAGTCAGGCCAGCAACTCAATTTTTAAAAATATACAAGTTGTGAGTTGAGTCAGTGTCTCATTTGTGGCTGAATTGAGTCCAAGTCAAGTCATTGAAGTGACTTGAGTCCAACCTGAATCTGAGTCAATCGACTCCAGTTTACATCCTTGTGACTGTCCTCCCTCAAGAGGTTCAATTCACTTCACACCTACATGAAGGTCTCTCAGGTGGCAAAGGAAGACTTTTTAACCCCGCCCCGGCATATTATGAACCGCCTTAGCATTTTTCTGCACTTTTGCCTTTTTTTAAAAAATGCATTTAAAATCTCTGCTGCTGGTTATAATGTGAAATGTTTTATACTCTGTTGCTGTTCAAGGATAGTGATTTTATTGCAGGTTGTAGCCCAAACATTCAAGGTGGTATCCAAGGTGCTGAACTCCTTGTACTTGCATGTAGGGCTTTGTCATGAGATTATGCCACCTTACTTTCATCATAGCAGCACCATATATATATATATATATATATATATATATATATATATATATATATATAATTGTTGTTGTTGTCAGGGTTTATGACGAAGGTTCAGAGATTCCAGTAAGGCAGCAAACCTCTGCACAATAAAATATCAGGCCATCTTATGGCTACTGCATTTTGCCCCCCTCCTGCCTTCTCGGATCCCATTCTGAGCCAAATTGGAGGGAAGAAAATTATTCTTAGCTGGCAGATGCTCCTTCAGATTTCTGGAAGCAGTGCTTGCAAGGTAAGAAGTAGCCAAGGAAAGTAGTTCAGGGAAGGGCATCTGTGACGACAGCTGGGGACATGACTGGAAGTGATGTCACATCACTTTTGCTTTTGTGACCTGGACAAAATACAGTGAATTCTTGAGTTTGTTCTCAGGGGTTGTGGTGATGATAGGGGAAAAAGGGAGCCAAACTGATACAGAATCATGGGTTCGTAGAGCTGGAGGAAACACCAAGGGCCATCCAATTCCACCTCATTCTGCCATGTAGGAATATACAGTCCGCCCTTCATATTTATGGACTTTCCATCTGTGGATTTAACTATCCATGGATGGCAAGCCCCCATTTTTCTTAATGGTGGCACATGCATGTGGCTGCAATAGCCATTAACTAAAATGATACTTAAGCACACACAGATTTTGGTATCTTTTGAGGGGGGTGGGGATGTCTAGAGGTCCACCTGTACAATCAAAGCATCCCCGAGGGATGGCCATTCAGCTTCTGTTTAAAGACCTCCAAACAAGGACCACATTACCACACTACGCTCTTATAGTGCTGCTGTTCCGCTTTTACTGCTCTGGCTGCCTCCTGTTGCATTCTGAGGCTTGTAGTACAGTGAGGTCCAATTGTTCTCTGGCTGAGAATTCTATCTATCCCTTCTTAAATTGTGAATCTCAGAATGCAACAAGAGCAGTTGAAGTGGAATAGCAGCGCTATAAGAGTGTATTGCGGTAATCTAGGGAGACTCTACCACTCTCCGAGGGAGTGTATTCCACTGTCAAACAGCTCCTAATGTTGAGGTGGAATCTCTTTTCCTGTAGCTTCTATCCATTGTTCTGTGTCCTATTCTCTGGAGCAGCAAAAAACAAATTTGCTCCATCCTCAATATGATACCCTTTCAAATACCCTTTCATATCACCTCTTGTCTCTTCTCCAGACTAAACATCCCCAGCTCCTTAAGGCGTTCCTCATAGTTTCCAGACCCTTTACCATTTTGATTGCCCTCCTCTGGACACACTCCAGTTTGTCAACATCCTTTTTTGATTTGTGGTGCTGAGAACTGCCACAGTATTCCAGGAGAGGTCTGACCAAAGCAGAATAGAGTTACACTATTATTTCTCTTAATCTAAACACTACAGATCTAGTTATGCAGCCTTGGACTATATTGACTTTTTTAGCTGCTGCATCACACTGTTGATCCACATTCAGCTTGTGGTCCACTGAGACTCCTAGATCCCTTTCACATGTACTGCTGTCAAGCCAGGTGTCAGCAATCATCTATTTATAAATTTCTTTTTTACTTCCTAAATGCAGTACCTTACATTTCTCCCTGTTGAAATCCATTTTGTTAGTTTTGGCCCAACTTTCTAATCTGATAAGAGTATTTTGAGTTCTGGTCCTGTCCTCTGGGGCATTACTTACTCCTCCTAATTTGGTGTCATCTGCAAATTTGATAAACATGCCCTCTATTCTTTCATCCAAGTCATTGATGAAGATGTTGGATAGCCCTGGGCCATGGACACAACCCTGTGGCACCCCACTGATCATTTAGCTGCAAGATGAATAGATGCTGAGCACCTTTTTCCTGACCACCCTTTGGGTTTGGTCTGCCAACCAACTACAGATCCATCTAGCAGTCACACTGTCTCACTCACACTTGACTAGCTTATTTGCAAGAACATTTTGGTGTTGGAGTTAGCAGGGTTTTTTATATCAGTGATAATGCATTTCTGATATCACTTTATTTGTGCGATTGCGTATGATAATCATTCGAGCAAATACTTGTCATTTTTGCTTTATTTACAGGATGTTTTAAATGTGCTTTAATCTCTCTTTAATGCTGAAATTAACACCGGTGTGATAAACTAGTCTCCTAGTATCCTAATGCAACACTCAGCCCCTACACCATGCTAGCTCTCAACCTGACTATATACCTAAATGGCTATGCCTCTTCTTTGCTGTTGTTGTGAGCCTTCAAGTTGCTTCTGACTTATGGCGACCCTAATGCAAACCTACCATGGAGTTTTCTTGGCAAGATTTGTTCAGAGAAGGTTTCCCATTGCTTTCCCTTGAGGCTGAGAGCATGTGACTTGGGCAAGGTCACCCATTGGGTTTCACAGCTGAGTGGGGAATCGAACTCTAGTCTCCACAGTCATAGTCCAACACTCAACTGCCATCTAACTACCTGGAATCACCTTCAGCCCCAAAGAACACATAATATGAGTAAAACAAACCATAGGTCTGATAAAATACACAGGCATTAGCCAGCATGGCCTAATGATTTGAGCGCTGAATGATGAATCTGGCAATCAGGGTTCGATTCCCTGCTCTGTTGTTGAAACCCATTAGGTGACCTTGGGCAAGTCACACACTCTTAGCCCCAGAAAGGCCCATGATAGATAGGTCTGCCTTGTATGTGTGTCAGGTGCCTTCATGTCTTGTACAACTTATGGCAACTCTAAGGCGAACCAACCATGGGGCAAGATTTATTCAGAGAAGATTTGCCTTTGCCTTTGCTTTCCCCTGAGGTTGAGAAGATGTGACTTGCCCAAGGTCACCCAATGGGTTTCATGGCTGAGCTGGGAATCAAACTCTGGTCTCTAGAGTCATAGTCCAGCAAAAAAACCACTATGCCACACTGGCTCTCAGGCTCGGCATAAGTCTGAATGGCAAGGTGGCACACAACAACAGCAGCAACTTATCCCACATGACCTTGCCTGCTTTACAACGAACCTTATATCTCCTCACCCATGGAGCTGCTATACCACTGCATCACCAGCAAGCTGCCTTTGAATACCAGCCAAGGCTGCATCCAGACTGCAGAAATAATCCAGTTTGACATCACTTTAACTGCCATGGTTCAATGCCATGGGATTCTGGGAAGTGTTGTTTGTTGCAGCACCAGAGCAAAGCCATAAAACCCACTGGGTGATGTGAGGTTATCTTGGCAAGTTTCATTGGGGTGGGGGTTGCTATTGCCATCCTCTGAGGCTGAGACAGTATAACTGGCCCAAGGTCACCCAATGGCATTCCCCTTTGCTCTGCCCCCAAGCTCTGGTGCTACAACAAACCACTCTTCCCAGAATCCCACAGCATTGATCCGGGGCAGTTACAGTGGTGTCAAACTGGATTATTTCTGCAGTGTGGAGGCAAGCCAAGTCTTTCCTATCTTTTTTCCAGCCTTGGATCATTTGGGCATTGTGGAAGGCATGATCTGTCCCTGAGAGAGAATATCTGGAGTGCTCTTAAAATCAAATGAGCACCCTGGGGTGCCATTGATAGCACATGGGGGTGTTATAAGGGTGCAATTAAAATCAAAATCTACAGACCTTCCTTCCCTTCCTCCCCATAAGCGTTTGCATGGTGGCATTGGCTTACCCTTGGATGCTTTCTCTGCTTCTGGTGGGTCTCTCTCCTCTCCAGCAATGCATGCTGTCATCCCTTCACAGCCATTTATTTGCTGGATGAGGAAATCTCCTCTTGCAAAGCCTGCCTTCTCTCAGCATCCTTTTGCAAAGGATGAGGCTGGTGCAGCCATGCAAAGGGGGCTTGCACGATCTCTCTGTCGCTCCTGGATGGATGAGATCAGCACACATTAGGCTGTGTGTGTGTGCAGTGTGTGTGCTTGAGTTTTTTTTTTTTTTAAATGGGCTCCTTCATCCCCATGCCATGCTTTGCAGCCCCCTCCTTTCTATCCCATCTTAAAAGCCTACTGGGCATCCTCCAGCTCCTTATTGCTGATCTGGGTCTTTCAATTTGTGGTTGCTATTGTGTGCTTCCAAGTCATTTGGAGCTTTCTTGTGTACTTTCAAGTAATTTCTGAGTTCTGGCAACCCTATCATGGAGGTTTTCTTGGCAACTTTCATCAGAGAGGGGTGTGCCATTGCCATCCTCTGAGGCTGAGAGAGTGTGACTTGGTCAAGATCACCCAGTGGGTTTGCATGGAGGCACAGACCACTTGAAGATGGGGAGGATATTTATGTAATTGCAGAAATAATGCAGCTTGTCACCGCTTTAACTGGACTGGCTCCATTCTAATAAATTATGGGATTTGTAGTTTGGTGAGATACCTATCCTTTCTCTGTCAGAGTGCTCTGGTGCAACAACAAACTACTGGGATTCCAAAGGATGGAGCCGTGACAGTTAAAGTAGTGTCAAACTGCATTACTCTTACAGTGTGGCAGCAGCTCCAGATATTCAACCTCCCCCAACATTTTGATGCCTGCGGTGGGGAATCGTATTCACACTGGACATCATTAAACTATGGAATTCATTGCCAAAAGATAGAGTGATGGCTGCCCATTTGGAAGGCCTTAAAAGAGGAATAACTAAGTTTGTTGAAGTCAGACTACATAGGTCTTTGGTCTGATCCAATATGGTTTTTCTTCTTTGCTTTGATGTTCCTTTTCACATCTGCTCGCATCAAGATGGAGAGTCCCCTTAGCCATTTGAACTATATGGATACATACTTGTTGTCATTGTGTACCTTCAAGCTGTCTTTAAACAGATGCTAGATGGCCATCTGTTGGGGTGTGTGTGTGTGTGTGTACTTTGTGAGCTTCTGCATGGCAGGAGGTTGGACTGGATGGCTCTTGTGGACTTTTCCAACTCTATGATTCTATGATTCTAGTCCATTTGCTAATCAAAATATTATAACTTGTCCACAAAGTGTTACCGAGTTTGGTTTTATATAAATTTTGGGTGCCAAGCGATAAAAAATCATGACCCCTGACTGACCCCATCTCAAGCTGCCATTACCTTAAAAGCAAGCTGACCATGTAGCCAGCAAACCTCGCTGGACTTGGTCATAGGAAAAGGTAGATTTAAACCTTAAGAAACCAGTCCTGGGAGTTGCCCTACAAGTTTTGCAGGCAGCCCAAAGAGAAGAGGACAAAGAAGTAGCCTCTCTCCTATTGAGCAAATGATTGTCTTAAACAGCTCTGCCATCTAGGGATTTGTCTCCCCTGAAAGGTGTCAGACCTGTCCTTTCTATATCCATTGTGTAAATTTCAGCTTAGACAAAAGATAGCTATCAAGTCCTTTGTTCATTAGATAGCCATAGCCTGAGGATATGTTTCGCTGTATAAATAGGACTGAGATTTCTGCCCTCATTGGGCTTGTTGAGCTGAAGTTCCAAACCTCAAAACCTTGCTTGCTGAGCTGCTGCTCCAGGCTTGAGTTCTCTGAGCCTTGGGCTCCGCTGAAATCACTTGAGCTAAGCCAATGCTCACTGTCTCTTTCGGGCCTCTAAGTTAGCTTTGCCTGCCAGAACTCAGCTCCAAGCCACCGCGGTCGCCGCTTGCTTTCCCCGTTCCCCGCGGCCGTGTTCACCATCCACCATCTCTCACATCCGTCGTTTTGGAGAAGACTCCTAAGGTAATTATTTCAATGGTGACTCTATCCTTTCTCCTTTACTCCCAAACTCTCCCCCTCCCTTGCTATAGCATTGAATGTGTGTGTGCTTGTGTGATCCCTTTGGTTGTGTGGCTTTAATAAATGTTTATATTTTTATTGCAACTCTTTGGCATTGGAATCTCTGTTTCTTTGGGTTGGACTAGATGACCTCTGGTATACACATAGGGACCCAATCCGCTGCGTGTGTTGTTAGGACATGCCTCTCGTAAATTTGAGCTAATTAAATTCCCCTAATTCGATCTTTCCTAACAAGAGCCACTAGGATGCAGAGGTAGAACCTGACATGGGATATCTCCAATCAATGTGCCAGGGCTGGAGCAACTGGTCATGTTACATTGGTTCATTGTAACATCCTGAAATTCTCAGAGCTCAGCTCAGCAAGGAGTTGACTGAAGGAGCATCCAAACTGAATTTACTTTTGGACCGCAATGTCTGCTACGGAGCAGCTGTATCCATCCAAGTAGAACACAAGTGAGATACGCCCTGGGCATGTGAAAGATGATTGAACAGCAATTTCTGCCTCTCTGCCTGGAGAGGAGAGGTTGACCACATTTCCTTATACCCTAAAACAGAATGGCTCATACTCTTTGCCATCGCTGGGTGGATTTATCAGCAGTTTGGCATGAAATTAAAGGTGTCAAGTGATAGGTTTGAATTTAGTCTTGCAACAGCTGATGGCATCATTGGACTTGGTATGAATAAGCCCTGAGAAGATACTGCTCATCAAAATAATAATAAAAAGGCATGCAAAGTTAAAGTGGTTTCTTCCATTCTTTCTGCCATGTCAGGCCCCAGATTTTAGTCCACGATTGAAAAGAACTGAAACCTAGCACCCTGAAAGTGCACACTAATATCCAGACTGGAGGTATATCTTCATCGACAGGGAAGACAGAAGATTTAGCAGCTGCAATAATCTCTTTCAGAAATACCTGGGAACAGTAGTTTAATGGGTGTATGTGAGGAATCTTTGATTGAAATCTTTGACACTACAAATCTCAGTATCTGGAAGAAACCATGGCAATTAAACTTGGAAATTCTATTTTTGGACTATAGCTCTCAGAATCGCCACTATTGGGCAGGGGGCTTTCTTCCAGCTGAGTTTATTCTCCCTTGAACTTGAGAACCTGAAAAAGTGTGGGCTAGCCTTGTCTATACTCCGACTGCTGTTCACTAAGTGCCCTCTCTTCATCCTCCTAACCTCTCGCCACAGCGTCCTTGTGGTTTGCTGCCTGAGTCCAATATAAATATTGCTGCAGCTGCAAAAAAAATCAAGATTAGTTCCCCTGTGGGAGCTGGGCTTTCATCCTATAATCAGCTGAGAATGTTTTTTACTCCTTTACGCTGCTATGGTGACTGTTTCCAACTAACGGCTCCAATAGTAATTAGCCAGGCTCATCTGGGTACCCCTTGATAGTTCTTAAGCCCCAGCAGGATCTGCAGTGAGATTATAGGGACAGGATACGGAGGCTAATTGCTTAGGGTAATGATTCTAACGATAGCAAAATAATAATTGTAATGTTCATCTTTTGTATGTTTTTAGCTATATTGTTCTTTTTTGAATTGTAGGGCACCTTGAGTCCCAATTTTGGAAGAAAAGATGGGTGATAACAACAGCAACAACAATGACATTTTGTAATAACATTTACATTTCTGTACCGCTTCATAGTGAACTCAGCATTCTCTAAGTGCTTTACAATGTGTAAGCCAATTGCCCCCAAGGAGCTGGGTACTCATTTTACCGACCTGCAAAAAGATGGAAGGCTGAGTCAACCTTGGAGCCCTGGGATTGAACTCACAACCTTGTGGCGGCAGTACTGGCACTTAACCACTGCACCACCAGGGCTCATTAAGAACAACAACAGAAATAACCACAACCACAACGATGTTGAAAGAGGTTACAGTGGGCTCTTGATATCTGCCAGGATTTAGTTCTTGGACCCCCCCTCCCCACGTGGATACCAAAATCCATGGATGTGCAAAATAATTTATTTAATTTATTTTAATGTAATTTAATAATTTATATTATTAAATTTAATGTCATAGTAAATATATTATATTAAATATAACAGCATAGTTTCTTTTATAAAATGGCAAATTCAGGGTTTGTTTTTGGGGAGTTTTGAATTTGGGAATTTATATATTAAAATATTTTTGAACCGTGGATACTTGAGCCTATAGATAAAAAAATGTGTATATGGAGGGTTGACTGTACTCTTACCGTGGATGTTCTAAAGATCACACAGAAAGAAAGAATGCTGTAGTATGTTGTATGTTATGTGTAGCATGTTGATGACACTCAGCTCTACCTTCCCAGTGGAACACATTCCCTTGGACTGTGAGGGAGTCTCCTTCTTTGGAGATTTTTAAGCAGCGATGGATGACCACTGATTGTGTGTTCCTGCATGGCAGGGAGTTGGACTGGATGGCCCTTGAGGTCTCATCTAGCTTTATGATTCTATGATTCTGTGATTCTGCCAATTTAAAATTCATAGTTTAAGAACAAGCAATGGAGGTGACAATGCATTTGTCATTTTAGACGAATCGCAGCAAGTACCACCAAGGAATTGCTGTCTAGACATAATAACAAGTCATGGGCACAAAAGTTAACATCTGAAGCTCTGGCTTTCATGGACTACAGCCCCCTCCATAAAAGAAAGGGTTTTTTATCCAGAATTCCAGGTCCATCGAAAGCGGTGGACGGTGGCTTCCATGTCAGTGGAATGGTCAATGTGCTTGGGTTTCAGCTCAGACTATAAAGAAGCTATTGAGGATGCTGAATTCTGTCCCCTGTTCCACATTTTTGGGCCATCCTTTAAAACGCAAACTAAAGCACACTCTGAAAGTCTAAAAGTCATTCTGCCTCCATTTCGATTTACTCTGTTGGAGAATAACAACCCCACACAATCATTCATCAGAAGATGGGACGCTTTGTACTGCGTGTCAGTATGATTTAAGGTTTTTCTTAAAATGAGGATCCCCCCCCCGCTATTACTGCAATTTTATTTGTTACATTGCATTTATTATTCCCATGATTTATGTACAAAATAATGTTCTTATGGCTGACTGGACACCATTTTAAAGGTTGATTATGCATTTTGCATTTTTAATTAACCTGTAATCTGCTTTGTGAGGCTACGAAATTAACCCACACACTTACTCACAGCACTACTAACTAGCAGAGTACAAAATTGGTGCCTATGTATCCCAAGCTCCTTCCTTCTGTACAGAGTGGCATGTCCACACCCTCCAAATGTCCTCTGAGACAGTCCCGGTTAGTCCTCTGTTATGCCACTTTTTCAGCTGCTCTTAAAATGTCCCAGTTTCTTTGTCCTCCTCCTACTTTCTGCCTTTGTGTTCAGTTTACTTCCATTGTCCTCAGCTTACATTGGCAAGCAAAAACGTTTTTATTCAGACAGGTTTTAAATATATAATCATGAGATGATTATATCCTCCATGTCCTTTTCCTTTGTTCCTCACCCTCCTCCTCCTCCTCCTTCTTCTGAACAAGCCGTTGATCATTAGGTGCCTTTAATAGTTGTATTGAGCAAAAAGAGCTCTAAATAATTTAAACTTATCTTCCAGAAGCTTTGAAGTAAGAAAAAAGGGATGCATATACAAAAAGAAAGGGGGGAAAAAGGAAGAAAGAAAAATGAAAGAAAAAGTCATGCCTCCTCTACTACTGTCAGCATGTGACACGGTCAATATGGGAATTCAATTTTCCCATCAGTCCAAAAAGGAAAGCCCTAATATATTGCCAACCTCTTAATCATAAAACAGAAGTTTGTTTTTTTTAAAGTTGGTGCCGTTCCTCGCCGCGTAAGGCACAGCAACCGTAGCGCAGCTGTGGGTAGTTCAATGCCCCTCTCTGCTCTTCCATAAAAGTTACCTTGTCCCTCCCCCCCCCCCCCTGTAAATAGTAGGGAACTGGACCTAAGCAGAACCCCTCTGATCCTCCCATACCAGGGAGGCAATATTTGACTGTCTTTTCTTCAGACAGTCAGGACACCAAGCTGGGTGGTCTGTCTCTTCTCCTCAATGCTAAGAGACTTCTCTTCAGTCTGCCATACCAACCAGAAGTCGGATATTGTAGTTTTTAATGTATGTCATTTTATAGGGTTTTTATTTGACATTTTTAACTGTTCTTATTGTAATGTGTTTTAAAAATATTTTTATTTGTGAACCGCCTTGGGTCCCTTTCTGGGAGAAAAGTGGGATAGAAAATGAATGAATGAATTGAAAACTGAGTTCAGTGTGCAAACGCTGTTTGCACTCAATTAAATCAGCAGGAGGGAAAAGGGGCAGAATTGTTCCCTTCCCAGTAGGCTAAAGCAAAAGCAAACAGTTGCAGTCTCTCCTTGCTTGTGTGTTCTTTCACATTTTTGTCATCTTGACCTCATCCTGATATTGCTTGACTACATATGTCCCTGTTTTCATCTGTGAAATGTTGGTATGCATATTTAATCTAGATTTTCTCATATCGTTTGTGCTGCCAATTGAGTACAGATGATCCATACCAAGTAATTGGGACAGTATGGTGTAAAGCTGCCAGAACTTGGAAAAGTTACTTTTTTTTACTACAGCATCTAACAGAGCTTCCCAGCAGTGACTATAGAGCTGTGTTGGAGGGCCTAGAGATTACTAGAGAAAGCAGTTCTCTAGGCTTTTGTAGGTCCTCCAGCATGATTCTATGGTCAGCTTCTGGCACATGTTCATCACAGGAGTTTTTCACATGAGGTTTTACCTGTGCAGAAATGGGAATTTAAACAGGGAAATCCCACAAACGAGGGATCATTTTTACACGATGTTGCTTATTAACGTGTACACAAAGTGAAAAAGTCCTGCAAAAGTGGGATTGCTTTCACATGACGTCATGGGCATTGAGCATTAACGTGAAAATAAACCGCACAGAAAGTGGACTCTCCCAAAAGTAGAAAGCAGCCAATTTTGTCCACTTTCTTGTGGTTTATTTTCACCTTAATGCTCAACCCCCCTCATGAATGTGAAAACTATTCCGCTTTTGTGGGATTTTTCCTGGATTTAAATCTTGTTTTTGCATGTTCCAGCGTCATCAGGGGCTGGCCTGAAGACAGAGTGCCCTCCCTCCGTAACTGTCATCTTTCGGCCGTTGAGGGAGAGAGCAGGCCGGCCCAGCGTCATCAGGGGCTGGCCTGAAGACAGAGTGCCCTCCCTCCATAACTGTCATCTTTCGGCCGTTGAGGGAGAGAGCAGGCCGGCCAGCGTCATCAGGGGCTGGCCTGAAGACAGAGTGCCCTCCCTCCATAACTGTCATCTTCGGCCGTTGAGGGAGAGAGCAGGCCGGCCCAGCGTCACAGGGGCTGGCCTGAAACAGAGCGCCCTCCCTCCATAACTGTCATCTTTCGGCCGTTGAGGGAGAGAGCAGGCCGGCCCAGGTCATCAGGGGCTGGCCTGAAGACAGAGTGCCCTCCCTCCATACGGTCATCTTTCGGCCGTTGAGGGAGAGAGCAGGCCGGCCCAGCGTCATCAGGGGCGGCCTGAAGACAGAGCGCCCTCCCTCCATAACTGTCATCTTTCGGCCGTTGAGGGAGAGAGCAGGCCGGCCAGCCCGTCATCAGGGCTGGCCTGAAGACAGAGTGCCCTCCCTCCATAACTGTCATCTTCGGCCGTTGAGGGAGAGAGCAGGCCGGCCCAGCGTCATCAGGGGCTGGCCGAAGACAGAGTGCCCTCCCTCCATAACTGTCATCTTTCGGCCGTTGAGGGAGAGAGCAGGCCGCCCCAGCGTCATCAGGGCTGGCCTGAAGACAGAGCGCCCTCCCTTCATAACTGTCATCTTTCGGCCGTTGAGGGAGAGAGCAGGCCGGCCCAGCGTCATCAGGGGCTGGCCTGAAGACAGAGCGCCCCCTCCAAACTGTCATCTTTCGCCGTTGAGGGAGAGAGCAGGCCGGCCCAGCTCATCAGGGGCTGGCCTGAAGACAGAGCGCCCTCCTCCATAACTGTCATCTTTCGGCCGTTGAGGGAGAGAGCAGGCGGCCCAGCGTCATCAGGGGCTGGCCGAAGACAGAGTGCCCTCCCTCCATAACTGTCATCTTCGCCGTTGAGGGAGAGAGCAGGCCGGCCCAGCGTCATCAGGGGCTGGCCTGAAGACAGAGCGCCCCCCTCCATAACTGTCATCTTTCGGCCGTTGAGGGAGAGAGCAGGCCGGCCCAGCGTCATCAGGGGCTGGCCTGAAGACAGAGCGCCCCCCTCCATAACTGTCATCTTTCGGCCGTTGAGGGAGAGAGCAGGCCGGCCCAGCGTCATCAGGGGCTGGCCTGAAGACGAGCGCCCTCCCCCATAACTGTCATCTTTCGGCCGTTGAGGGAGAGAGCAGGCCGGCCCAGCGTCATCAGGGCTGGCCTGAAGACAGAGTGCCCCCCTCCATAACTGTCATCTTTCGTCCTTGAGGGAGAGAGCAGGCCGGCCCAGCGTTATCGAGGGGTGCTGGCCCTGAAGACAGAGTGCCCTCCCTCCATAACTGTCATCTTTCAGCCGTTGAGGGAGAGAGCAGGCCGAAAGATGACAGTTAAAGAAGGAGTTAGACTAGAGATTCCTAGAGAGTTGTCCTCTCAGGTTAAAAAAGCTGGGTTTTTTTATTTGCATTTTCCCACCATCCCAGGAGTCCTGTGCTCCTATCCCCAGAAAATGTGGAGAGACTGCTGTATACATTTTCTTTCTGCTGATCTTCAGTAGTAGCTCTGAAACTGACATTTCCCAAAACTGACATTGATGACTCATTGAAAGTGGTGATGACTGCATTGCAAACCTACTCAGATGGCTCACAGTTGCCCTGAAGTAAGGAGAGCAAGCAAACGCAAACGCAAACACACACACACACACACACACACACCCCTGTGTTTATTTAATGACTTAAAGAGAGTAATTATTTCTAAACCGACAGTTCATCATTTACTTTCATTATCTATTCTTCCCCTTCAAGTTTTGCTTGGCAGATCCCACAGAGGCAAACAAAGGGATCCATTTATCTGGGCACAGTCATGTTAAAAATAACTCCAACACAGTGGGAAGATTGAAGCCTTAGTTCACCCCACAACCGCGAGAAATCATCAAACCTCCCAGGCAAAACAAGCAGGGATTTGTGTCGGTGGAGCCTGAGATCTTGTAGATGAAGGCAGTGTTTGGGGTTGTATCCTTGAGGGGAAGAAGAATGAATCGATGCCCAGATAGTGGATGACGACATGATGTTGCGTTATACGTTATAAGACAGATGGGAAAGTATGTCCTCAACCCCACTGGCTTGAATCTGAGTGCGAGTCCCAACTAAAGTAGACCAATTGAATCAAGGGGATTTATTCATATGATGACTTACCATCCAACAATTGTGCTGCAGTTAGCTCCAATGAATACAAATGCATGGTAACTACATGCATTGTGGCATTTGTACTACCATGTCATTACCAGAACTTGGTAAAGTTACTTATTTGTAACAGGTTCTTTGAACTACTGTACATCTTGCAGAATTGGCCAGCCAGTGTGCCAGTGGTAGGACCAAGGAAACTATAGTTCAAAAGCAACTTTTGCAGACTGTAGTTTGCACTTCCAGAACCCTGGGAATAATAGTCCATGACACTCCAAGTGAACCACAATACTATGTAACAGAAGGCTGATATTTCATCCACAGTTCTGGCCTGCTGCCACACTGCAGAATCAATGCATTGTGAAAGCACTTCAACTACCATAGCTCAGTCGTATGGAATCCTGGGATCTGTAGTTTATTGTTGCACCAGAGCTCTCTGACAAAGAAGGGTAAATATCTCACAAAACTATGAATTCTAGAATTCAGTAGCATTGAGCTATGGCAATTAAAGCAGCATCAAACTGCATTAATTTTGAAGAGTGGATGCAATCCAAGACAAGTGCTCCCCATATTACACACACACACACACACACACACACACCTTTGATAATACTGCTGCATGCAATTCGATTGCTGTGGGCTTCTCAGAAACATCTGGATGATCACCGTAGAAACAGAATTATAGCATGGCTACTGCAGCATGGTTCTTCTTATGTTCCTAATAACAGTTAATAATAACTGTGTGTGTATGTACCTTCAAGTTGCCTGTTGAGTTATGGCAACCCCATACATTTCATAAGGTTTTCTTAGGCAACAAATAGAGCTGGTTTTGCTAGTTCCTTCCTCTGAAATACAGCCCACAGCACATGATATCCACTGGCAGTCTCCCATCCAAGTAACTAACCAAGGCTGAACCTCCTTAGCTTCCAAGATCAGACAAGATCTGGTGCCTAGAGAGAATGCAGCCTTTAGCAGAACATGCAGCACAGAAAATATAATTAAAATGAAATGCTTCAAGCTTTGAGGGAATCATCTGGGGACCATAAAAACCACATCAGGCCCCATAATATAGAGCACAAGACTTAAGCTTCTAATACAGATGTGGTTTCTCTCTCTCTTCAATTCACTGAGGGCATGTTTTGCTCCATCCAGAGACATCCCTTTCACTCCAGGTGGCAGATCCCAAGTTAGGAAAAGGTTAAAGGTTAACCCCTTAATCCCTCCAGATCCTTTAGATTGACCACGAGTAAGGTTTTAACACCTGTGCCATTCTCCCCATCCTTTACACTGAGAGATGATGATGATGATGATAATTTGTATCCCGCTTCCCCCCAAAATTTGGACTCAGAGCAGCTTACA
Source organism: Sceloporus undulatus (assembly GCF_019175285.1). Lineage (NCBI taxonomy): Eukaryota > Metazoa > Chordata > Lepidosauria > Squamata > Phrynosomatidae > Sceloporus > Sceloporus undulatus. The sequence goes on from NC_056525.1 coordinate 244,492,679, forward strand.
GTCTAAAAGCACAATACAATTAAAAACTTATTAAAGTGGTTTGTGTAAAATAGGCAACAGTAAAAAAAATAAATAAAAGCAATTAAAAACCAACTTGCACTGGATGTAGACTGTACCGTTGGTTTCTACTGCAATCTCTTTCTGTCTTTTTAATAAAGAAATAATTGTTTTTGCTGCAAAGTCAGCTCGTCCTCGACCTGATTTCTTCCCTTCTATCTCATTCTCACTGGGAGGCACTCTGGCTAGTTGTCCGTTTAAAAACCCTTTCGCTTGCAAGGTCCTGCAGAGTATTACTGACTGGGTGAGCTTTTCCTTCAAACCAGTAAACCTGGTGCACTGCTTTTAAAAGTAGAGTTGCACCTATAGTGCCAAAGTGCATGCCAGGCAGACCTCCAGCCCAAGGAGTGGGTGTGTTAGCATGGCACAGGGTATGTTCCCATCATATCCCTCTGCTACTGCTGAAATTGGCAGTAGCGGTTCTTTACCTGGAAATTTGGTTGCACATGCAGTTGTGAAACAGGGCATTTCAACATAAGTGTCATGCAGCACAATCAATGAGAACTCTGTGGCCATGACTCTACATCAGGATTGCCTTGTATACATTTCTCCATGTGGGGTTAACAGACTAATTAGCTTACTTGCTAATTAAGCTTACTTGCTGTTCACCGCTATGATCTTTGGAATAGCGGTATATAAATTAAAAAAACAAAAACAAATTATACTATGCAATCCTTACGCACAATGACAAAGTTGTGCAACTGAAGGCACACCTGAAAGCAAAATACTAGTGAGTTATGGCCAGCCACTCCTTAATCCTAACATAGTTGCGATGGATTCCCTTATGTCTTTTCATGCTAAAGCAGACTAACATGGCTATCTCTTCAAATACATCACATTGTATAGTACAGTATATAAGGTATGTAGTATTTGTCTGCTGCTGTCAGTTGGTATCAACATTGATGCAGAATTGGGATCTCGTTTTGGTCCTCCTCTGGTAGCTGCTTTTTTTTTTGCTTAACATTGCACAACACTAGAACAATCAAATAATTAATTAAACTTAAATATTTGCAATGCACAATCAAACCACCTGTAAACAGCTTAGCTCTCTGCAAGGCTTCAGTGACTTTGGGTGCATCTGCACTCTAGAAATAATGCAGTTTGACACCACTTTAACTGCCATGGCTCCATCGTACACAATCTTAGGATTTGTAGTTTTGTGAGGCACCAGCAGTCTTTTGAAGAGAAGGCTAAAGACCTCATAAAACTACAAATCCAAGGATTCCATAGAATGGAACTATGGCACTTAAAGTGTTCTTAAACTGCGTTATTTCAATAGTGTAGATGCACCTGCTGTTGATCTTATGCAGAGTCATGTGACACAACGATCGTAATTCAGTGTATTTATTGACACAGACTAGGGCCCCATCTACTTGAATCTGATTAATCTTGCTCCTAAAGCTTCTGAATGACCCTCTTGTCTGACTTTCCCTGAAACTCTCTGTGTTTAACATCTGCTTGTCTGATGCTTGTTTGACCAGATAATTTGACAAGACTTCAGACAGTCTTCATCTACAAATTTTCCCCGTTCTGTCTCTTTCTCACTGGTGTGTATATTAGTATGTGAGAAAGAAAGGACACAGGCGAATGAGATACGTATATATGTGCCTTTAGCCTGACCTACCACTGACATCCACCCAAACAGAATGTCATTTGCCCCCTTGGGGTTAAAAAAAATAACAACCGGATTCTTGTTCTAGTGGGTGCATATGAAAACACCCAGACCAACATCTTGTACAGTCAGACCTCCATACCCACAGATTTTGTTATTCATGGATTCAAACATCCATGGCTTGAAAATATTTTAAATATATATAATTCCAAAAAGCAAACCTTGTTATCTTGATTTTATATAACTGACAACATTTTACTATGCCATAGTATTTAATGGGATGAGCATCCATGGAGTTTGGTTTCCATGAGGGTCCTTGGACCAAAATCCAGTGGATATCAAGGGCCCAGTCTATTAGGGCCCAAATAATATATAATTATTTAGCATAAAATAAGGTAGCCTAAAGGGATGCAGAGGCTTAGGGGTTAAGATGCCAATTCTGATGATCGGAAGGTCAGCAGTTCAAGGACCAAGTGCCACATGATGGGATGAGCTCCCATCACTAGTTCCAGCTTCTGCCAACCTTGCAGTTCGAAAGCATGCAAATACAAGTAGATAAATAGGTACCACTTCTCAGCGGGAAGGTAACAGCATTTGGTACAGTCATGCTGGCCAGATGACCAGCGAAATAGTCTTTGGATAATGCTGGCTCTTCTGCTTAGTAATGGAGATGAGCACCATCCACTGCAGTCAGTTATGATTATATTCATGTCAAGGGAAAACCTTTACCATAAATATAGCCTAAACAATGGTATAACGAAATGCCAAAATCAGAATTGCCCATGCCATGGTATTCCCAGTTACCAAATACAGTTGTGAAAGTTGACCAGTCAAGAAAGCTGACAGGAAGAGAATCAACTCATCTGAAATGAGTTGAAACAGATCACTGTGCTGGGGGGATTTGTGTGGGTATCTTGAGCTCCCGTTGTGGCTCTTAGAGAGAGTTCAGCCTTGGTTTGCTCTAGGCTCCATTTACTGTTCTTAAGTAAATAGATCCTAGAGCAAATCAAGGCTGAACTCTCTCTAAGAATCAAAATGAGTAAACTGAAACTACCACATTTTGGATATATCATGAAAAGATGATTCTTTAGAAAGGACAATAATACTTGGTTAAGGAAAAGGGCAGTAGGAAAACAGAAAGACGACATTACAGATGGATGGACTCAATTGAAGAAGCCACAGCCCTGAGTATGCAAGACCTGAACAGGGCTGTTGACAACATGGTGACTTGGAGCTCTCTCATTCATAGGGTTGGCCATAAGTCAAAGTCAACTTGATGACAACTGACAAAGCATAAATCACTGCATGGCATGTTATGCATAAATTGTGCCAAACAACCTTGTGTTGAACGCAGTGTTGCTCAACTAAACCAAGAATGTGAACAGAATGAACAATCAACTGTGCAGTTCACATCCTCATACACTAAGCATCCATACACGCAAACAGATCAATGTTTGTTGCATATGTGCAAATCCACTTTTGCAACCTTGAACTGAAATGTGGACATTCTGCACTGAACTACAGTATCTAGATGCTTCTGTAGGGGAATTTACTCATGCATAAGACATGCAACAGGATTCTGGCTTCAGCATGTATCTGCTCATAAAGTCAATAAAGGGATATAATTTAGATTCAAAGCTATGGAGAATAGATACCTCAGGCCAAATCAGTCACTTTCTACATTGAATGATTATTGCTATGAATACAGGGTAGGATTTAGGGATGTCATTTTCACTGATGTAATTGTTTCTCTCAACAGAACTGGAATGAGATGGTTCCTCCTCTTCATGCATGCTCTCAAAATCTGGGGCTAAAGAAAACCTCAGTGTAGATTTGGGGTCAATGAGAAAGGCTGTGGGGCACTAATGGATGTCCTCTAGCAAATTGTTTGATTTAACCTAATAAATCAGGCTGATGGACAAGATATGCACCCCCCCCCCAAAACAAACAAACATAATTCTATTAAAAGGCATGACAGTTTGACCTGTTGTGATGCTTACATATCAAGAGCCCTTAAAATAGGCTGCATTTGTATGGCAGTTTAAGGTGCTACCCACACAGGGGTATGCATGCTTTAATCATGTTACAAGTCTCCCTTTCATCCCAGTAAACTCATTTTCATCTTATCTTGACATATGAGGATAGTGCTCCAGTATGTGACTGCAATATCATCATCTTTCCTGTTATGTGCTTGTTTTTATCAGGTGTACCTAAACGTCTTAGAAAGTTTCATAAGACACAAAGGAGTTGCAACCCACTTTGATCTCCCAGGAAAAGCGGGCTATAAATAAACAGTTTATTAAGATGAAAGATCCACTGTCCTGCAGAGCCACTGAAGGACAGGAATGATTTTCAGTAAACTGATGGCAACTGTAATTTTGCAACAGATGATTTACTGTGTTAGGTAAAATGGAGATAGGGAGCAAAGGGCTGAGCAAAAGAGGTGAGAAACCAGTAGTGTGGTGAATCTGCTTTCAGTTTTATTCCAGACTTTAAAGGGACTGGCTGAAGTGCTGATTCCTATTTCCCAAATCGGTCCCATACCTAGGATAGCTCCATTGAAATCTGGAACAAATGCTTGGAGTGGATTCACTGTCCTACTGACATGGACAGCCCCAAAGGGAGGGCTGCAAAGAAAGAGGTCATTTAACACTCAACTGCCATGAAGGGTAATTGTGGGTGACTGGGACAGCTCTCCAGTTTGAATAGAAGAGTCCTTCTTTTTCAACTGAGCCTTCCTTTGGCAAAGTTGGAATCATCCCAAAGCTCTGCTTACTGGACTGTTCTCCCACATCAATCCCTTCAGGGACTGTGAGAAGAAAAGTGGTTTTAAATGTTGTTCCTAGGAAGCCTGTGGCTTCTCGGAAAGATGTCAGAATTAAGAGATCTTAGATAGTGATGTAAGTACTGGCAGGAAAGTACCAAACAACGTTGCTTATTTTTACTAGGAATGCTTGGATACATGGGAGTGTTAGGTTTTGTTTTTGTGGGAGAGGGGCTACAGATTACATTTGATACAGAAACAACAGTGGTGGTGGCTGGCCTCCATGTCAATAGAGATGGTTTCTTTATCTGAAATGTAAGAGAACATGTTAAAAGAATGCAGGACTGGAAAAGACATCTTTAGCCTGGGGAAGAAAAAGTTAACAGGTGACATGATAGTCATGTTCAAATATTTGAAGGGATGTCATATTTAGAATGAAGCAAGCTTGTTTTCTGCTGCTGCAGAGACTAGGACATGGAGCAATGGATTCAAGTGGCAGGAAAAGAGATTGCACCTAAACATTAGGAAGAGATTCTTGATGGTAAGAGCTGTTCAACAGTGGAATATGCTCTCTTAGAGGGTGGTGGAGCCACCTTCTTTGAAGGTGTTTAAGCAGAGGCTGGATGGCCATCTGTTGGGAGCGCTTTGATTGTGAATTCCTGCATGGCAGTGGGTTGCACTGGATGGCTCTGATGAGAAGCAAAAAGAACAAGGTGACAGAAATAGGGTCAGATCCCTGAATGCATTTGTTTAGAGAAGTGTACACAAGGAGAAAGAGAACTACTATAATAATCAATGCAAAGAAATAGAAGATGGCAATAAAAAGGAAGAATAAGAGGCCTCTTCCACATGACCCAAGAAATCAAAAGTTAATTTAAACCAGGAGTGGGGATGCTATATGACCAGCAGGGGAACACATTTCATGTCTAAGGCTAAATAAAAAGATGATGGAAACAATACATTGAAGAACTATATAAGAGAGATGAAAGGACGACACATTCATTTGAAGAAAAACCATTTGAAGATGAGTCTTCAGTTTTGGAAAGTAAAGTCGAAACTTCACTTAGAACATTTTAGAGAAATAAACCAGAAAGAATAGATAGATATAAGCAGTGAGAAATATCATATGTCCAAGCTGGGTTCAGAAAAGGTAGATGCCCTAGGGATCATATTGCAAACATATGTTGGATAATGGAGCACACCAAAGAATTTCAGAAGAATATCAGGCTATGCTTTATGGATGATAACCAGGCCTTGGTTATGTAGACAATGAAAAACTATGGACAGATCTTAAAGAAATGAGTGTGCCACAACAATTGATTGTTCTCATATGTAAGCTATGTTCAGAATAAGAGGCTACCGTCAGGACAGAATATCAAGAAAATGAATAGATTCCAATTCACAAGGGGGGCCAAGCAAGACTGCATTTTATCACTTTATCTGTATAACTTGTATCCTGATATGTAAATCAGGATTAGACTCAGAGGAAGGCATAAAAACTGGATGAAGAAACATTAACAGTTTAAAATATGCACATGACACCATACTACAAGCAGAAAATAGCAAAGACCTGGAATGATTACTGAAGAAAGTAAACCAGTAATTATATAGGGAATGTGAATATGAACCAGCCACCAATGCATAACTTTGGTTTAAACATTTGAATGCTCTAGTGAATTCTGGCCTGTGAAACCAATAGCAATACTTAGAAGTTTAAGCTCTCTGGTCTGTTGTAAGTGGAATGTCAGAGCTGTAGCTTCCTGATTGAGGGCAAAAAATTTTCTTGTGCTGATATGATCTCTGCTTTTTGGCCTGTCCCCCAATTGGAGGCATGTTTGTTCCTTTTCTTCAGGCCATTTGGCTTAATGAAAAAAATTGTGTCTGATAGATGGAGGTCTGCGATTATGTAATTGTCCTTGTAAGGATGCACAGAGACTCCGGAGGGGGTTTATTCTGCAGGGATGCCGCTCTCCCCAGAGAGATGGACAGCGGACGGCACTTTAATCTCTTAAGACATTTATGAAACATTGGATTATACCAGAATCCATGGTTCCATCATCTGTAAGAAATTTGCTGCCTGATTGGATTGCACAGACTGACCTGGCTTCAGAAAGGCTTCAGTCCCTGAAAAGAGATGGATAGGACTGAGTCAAAGCCTTTGATCACAAGAGGAGATCAATGTTTATTAATCTGTAAAGCAGAATGGACTCTATTTCCAAAGTGTTGTCAACTCAGGGTATAACTAAGGGTATAACTGAGTCTGTTATGCCCTTTTCTGGCCAGCCAAAAGATGGTGAATTGCCTCTCCTTGGAAGCTTCTAAGGGTGTACTGATATTGCACAAATAACACAGTTAGGCACCACTGTAACTGACATAACTCTACCCTACAAAATTATGGGTTTTGCCATTTGGAGATGCACTAGACCTCTCTGACAGACCAGGCTGAATACCTCACCAAACTATAAAGCCTAGGATTCCACAAGATGGAGCCACGACATTTAAAGTTGTATCAAACTGCTTTATTTCTGCCGTGTGGAAGAGCTGTGAGGCTGGATCTGCACTGCAGAAAAAAAATCCAGTTTGGTGCCACTTAAACTGACATGACTCAATGGCTCAGTGATATGGAATTCTGGGAACTGTAGTTTTGTGAGACAGTTAGCTGTCCATATCATGAGTCAATAATGCTTGTCAAGGTGGAAGGCAGCAGGAAAGAGGAAGACCAAATTTCAAATGGATAGACTCAATACAAGGCCTCTGTGTGCACATATTCTGTACCCATAGATTCAACCATCCACAGCTTGAAAATATTTTAAAAGCAAAATTCCAAAAGCAAACCTTGATTTTACAATTTTATATATGGGACACCATTTCATTATGTCACTTTATTTAATGGCTCAATGGGATTTGTAATTTGTTGTGGCACCAGAGCTCTCTGTCAGAGAGGGATAAATATTTTACAAAACTACAAATCCCAGAATTCCATTGCATTGAGCCAGGACAGTTAAAGCAGTGTCAAAGTGCATTATTTCTGCAGTGCAGATGCAGCCCTATGTTTGATGAACCTGCTCCACAGCTCTGCTACAAGGGTCTATTCAGGCAGGTTCATATTGGGAGATACGGTCTTTCAAATAGCCTGTATCCAAAATCCAAGGACAAGAGCCTAATGCCTTTGACACCCATGTGCCTACCAAATGGATAAGAAGCCAGGCTTAGAGTATGTAGCTCTCCAAAACCTCTCTGCAAGGCACATCTCCCCACAAGAAATGCCAGCAATGGACCTGGATCTGGCCTCCCAGTTTCCACTTCCTCAGATTTATACAGGTTGCACAACCTTCTGATCAGACATTGACACTAATATTTTAGCCTTTTGCTGCAGCCACACACTTGAATGTTTTCTGCCTGACAGGTAGCTGTGACATAACCAGCTTTTCTTTCTTCTTTATATAACAGGGTTATGCCTTGTTGACATCCATTCTTTTATTCCAACTCATTAGCCAAGGGGCTTCTATTTTGCAGGTACGCCTTTCCCCTTTGCAGTGTTTTGCCTTGTCTTTGCTAAATATGAGGAAGTAGAATTGTTTTTCCTCTTAGCTACTGGTAAGGAAATTGTTTGCCCAAGAGATTCTGGGGTCATTTGCATAATACATGTAGTCGATTGGGTAAACAAATTCACAAGATGATGATCCACAAGGTGGCATGTCATTGAGTTTAATTTATTGTAAAACAACTGCAGTTTCCTAAGAAGAAATGCAGAGGAAAAGAACTGTCTTTTTAGATTAAGCACCAAGCTTAATGTAATGCTAAATGCATGCCCATGACTTACCATGCATTTAGCTCCTCTAGCATGTTACTCATATTTACGATGCTACAGAACTTTATCTTTCACTGCTTATCAAAGCATTAGCTATCTCTGCAGGGGATGCTGAAACACAGAATACTAGGATATCATAGTACTGCTGAAGTATGAAAAGCTAGAATTTTATTGTTGTTATTCTCCATGAAGCTTGCAACAAGTATACTGTGCATTTTGGTTGGCCAATAAAGGCATCCATCACTGATGGATTTTTGTTTGCATTTGTTAAATGGCCAACACAGCTACCCCTGCATGTTTTCCATGAAGTCAGCTTTCAGTTATCACACTCCTATGAACAAGAGGTCACCAAGAGCCCTGGTCATCAACTACCTTGCTTGGGTATTGCAAGCTCAGGTCTATGGCTTCTTTTACTGAACCAATCCACCTGTGATGTAATCTTCCTCTTTTCCTACTGCCTCCTACCTTACCAAGCATTATTTTCCAATGAATCATGTCATTCCAGATAAAAGCCATCATCTTATTAGGGTATGATTACCATACGGTCTACAAAGCCCCTCCTGAATTAATATTGAGTGTCATAGAGTTGGAAGGAGGTTTTGCAGGCCAACTTCTTTTTCAGGAGAAAACATGTAGAGCTGGAGGTCTTTAAGCAGAGGCTGAATGGCCATCTGTTGGGGATGCTTTGATTGAGAGTTCCTGCATGGCAGGGGTTGGACTAGATGACCCTTGTGGTCTCTTCCAACTCTATGATTCTACTATTCTATGATTCTATTCCCAAAATGGTCATGCAGCCTCTGTTTCTAGTCCTCCCGCAAGAGCCCACCACCTTTCTAAGTAATTGTTTTCATTGTCCAACTGCTGTTACTGCCAAGACACTTCTAATGCTGAACTAATAATCTCTATTGCTGTAACTTAATCCTTTTAGGGCAGCAGAGATGAACGATCTGAGAAAAAGAGAACTCTCTTTTGCCTTCTTCTTGATGACCTTTAGGATAGCACTTTGAAGACTGCTATCATGTTCCTCTCCCCCATCAGTCTATTCCTATTTAAACATACCCAGGCCCTTCAGCTTTTCTTCATAGTTTGGTGTGGGCATAAGCAGGCTTTCCTAGAAGGAATAAGATAGAACAGCTTATACAAAATGAGTTGTTCTGCATGGGAAGTTCTATGAGAATAAGACAGTCCCAATATACCATACTGTTTCTCTGCTTCCTGTCTTGACCAGTGATATTCAATATCACCCTTTCCTTGGAGTTAGTGAGTTCATGGTAATTAGATTTAGCTACATACCTAACACTCTCTTATTCATCTTCTTCTTCATTCTTCTTATTCATCTTCTTCTTAAATTATGACTACTTCTATGAGTGCTTGCTGCCAGAACTTATAATGCTATTTAAAATAATAATAAAAAAAATAAAGTGACATATCAGTGTTGGAGTCCGGCTGGTGTCATACACTTGTGCAAGTTCCCTTGTACACATGGCAGCACTTTTTTGGTTGTTGTGCAGTTGATGTATTTTCATGATTGCTTAAGTGGTGTTCCATTTCACATGCAATTGTGCACTATTGCATGGTGCATAGCTATTAATCGGTGCCTTCAGTGTCCCACTTGATTTATGGAAATTGTGGAATCAGCCCTTGGGCATTCCCCATGGCACCATAAACAGGCACACTGACAGATACTCAACTGGTTGTGTAATGCCAATATTCAGAACAGGCATGGTCTAGTGCAACCACTGTGTGTAACTACAGGAGTGTAGATTCCATGCAAGCATAATAAAAGATCACATCCCACTTAATTTTCAGGTGTGTCTGTTAGCTGTTACTCATCACTTCAAGAATAATCCATTGTTGTTAACTACCATCAAGTTGATTTTGACTTATGACAACACTATGAATGAGAGACCTCTATATCATCTTGTCATCAGCTGCCTTGCTCAGGTCTTGCAAACTCGGGGCCATTGCTTTTTTGACTGAGTCTATCTGGAAGGGATATATTACTAGTGGATAGCCAGACAGCCAGCCAGACCTGGACAACTTCAACAGGAAAGAGGAAACCCTGAAAGTTTGGCTACCAGTCCTGGAAAAAACCCAAAATGAAGACTCAGCACGTGCAAATGAACATCACCCAGGGTCAGGGGTTTTCCCAGCAGACAATGGATCACTAACTAAATAGACACAAAGCCTTCTCACATATTCCTCCCACCCTGAGGCCTTGCCATTCACCAACAGACCAACACAGATTAACATGTAAATCACTTGCCCACAACACACAGTAACACAGTATATATGCCCCACTCACTCCCATGCCACCATTCCCTGAAGATGCAGGTGAAATGTCAGGAATAAATTCTTCCAGAACATGACCACATAGCCTGAAAAACCCACAAAAAACTATAGAACTTAAATAAAGTAGCAAAACAATTCAGTTTCTGTTCTAAACCGCCACCTTAGATCCAGCTCACTTTTATTTTTAACAACCGAAGAAGGCAAAAGTGGAAACATTTTGTTAATTCATTTATAAGACTCTGTTTATTAATCAATGTAAGAACTACACACATACACAAACAGACAGAGGCTGCCAGTTTTGTGCTACTCTGAGATGCCCACATGACATTCTGTCGTCTGCTTTTTGGCAGAGGAGCCCTCTTGATAAGATCTGTGTCAGAGGCAAGTTGACAGGGATTAAAAGTCCCTAGCCCTCCGTTGTGCATTTGGGTTTGTCACCCATTCTGAACTTTTGTCAGCCACACCTCAACTGGAGCCTGTCTTTCTTCCAGATGCCAGAAAGGCATGTTAAGCAAGAGAGGCAGAACTTTTCACATCTGTCTGAGTGGTCTGTCCACTTGTTTGTATTTTGGAAGACTTTTTAAAAAGGCTCTGCAGAAGAACTTTGCAACAGAGGTAGCTGGGATGGCAGCCAACATCCACCCAGGTCTTGGAGCAAATCTTTTGGGTAGATTTTTTTCTCAGAGATCACGTAGCTGCTGAGTCAAAACCTACTAAGGGAGGAAGCATTGCAAGCCCGTCTGTACAGTTGCTTTGGTGAATCCCATGCTCTTTTGAATGTCTAACAGGAGACAGGCTTATCTATGAGGGTTGAGTTAAGTGTAGCTCTAGGGCCCAAAGCTGCTGGCTGAGATGCTATATAGAGGTCGAAAAGCAAAGATTTGTGCAAGCAGTGTAATGTGTTAATTGTGCTGAGTAACCTTTGTGTTAGATGGGAAACACTGCACAAATGAAACAAGAGACCGAATGTGCAACTGGATGCATATTCAAATGGGCATGTGCACTCATGTGCTGTACAATGTGCAGTGACATCCATGTGAAATGCACACTGTGGCTGCTATCCTCTTGGTTCATGTTACCCAAAGTAGGCCCACTGAATAAACTGAAAATGAAAATGATTCCCAACTGGTCAAACTGGAGGCAATCCAGAATACATTTTTCAAGAGATTGCTCTTACTTTCACCTGGCACACCTGCAGCTTTGGTTCGGGATGAGGTCGGCCTCCCCTCCATCAGAGCTTGTATTCATTTTGCTTTATTTAACTACTGGAGATCTGTAATAGATTCTCCAGTTAAAGTTTTTTCTAAGTTGTGTTTCCAACATTTACCAAGTTGCAAAGTCCGGAGTTTAAGATACCATAGGTTGCTTGAATCATATCCTGCTCTAACTGAAAATCCTTCTACCCGGAATTCAAGAGAGAAGCTTCATGAATACATTTTTAACCATGGTGTGTATCTGGATAGACTGGCTATTAACAATTCGAAATTTTCCAAATGGTTTAGATTATCAGATGGCTGTTTACCTAGAGAAGCTTACATTCCCAAAGCTTAGGCAGGCTTTTACAGCTCTTTGTTTTCAAACAATGCCTTCAGCGATGATCAATGGTAGATATTCACACACACCTACGGATTCCCGTTTATGTATTTGTGGAGCTCCAGAAATTGAGGATTTGCCTCATTATCTGCTTTTTGGCTCACTATATACTGATCCAAGAACTAAATTTATGGGATCTATTCTGTCCAATTTACAGTTTAATACCACTTCTGAAAAGATTTTTTTTT
>NC_056525.1:244505095-244507022 GCF_019175285.1 Sceloporus undulatus
CGGCGGCGGCTAATGCCGCGGGCCGGCCGAAAAGCCTCCGCGGGCCGGATGCGGCCCGCGGGCCGGAGGTTGCCGACCCATGCTATAGAACCATTACATCCCAGATAAGCAGATCTTGGTCAGTACTACAACCGTTTACACCCAGGAGTAAGCATTGGTCTCCATATGCCAATTATGGTCTCCTTAGCAAACTTTGGAGTGGTGAGGCTACCAGCCGAGAGCCTGATCATCATATTTGGCTGGCCCTGGCTGAAGACAACATCTTGTTAATTCTCTGGATTTTCTCTCCAACTGCTGAATAGAGCAAGGTGGAATTTCAAATATGCAAACATTTGTAGCATATGATGTGGGAAGGAGTATATGCAAAGAGACAAGTGATCCAAGGGGAATGAAATTAGGCCAGCTCTGATCTAATCAGCCCTGCTTGCAAAATACATCTGACAGTTTCCAGTGAGGAAACATACAGTGGTATTATGATTAAGCCAGAGCAGGGCTGGATTAGACAAACTGTCCCAGCCTGAAAACCGTTGCAATGGCCAAAATCTTGCAGGTGTGTTATGACTTCAAAGCACTACTCCTTTCCAACAAGCATTCCTCAAGAGCCTGCCTCCCCAAAGTGCAACCAAACTGTTGTTAGAACGGTCCTTTCTCTGATCCTAAAATACCATAGCACCACCATCTTCACGGTGCAACAGGAGATATTTGTGGCCAGTTGTATCTCTCTGATCACTGTACCTTTGCTTTGTCCCTTTGTCTACTGATGTGACTGACTTCAGTGCCCAGAACAGGAACAATGGCTGCCAAGTGAAACCATTTCCTAGTAACTGTTTGGCATCCAAATCTACATGACAGCTACACTGGGGGAAGGGAAGTGTCAAATAATAAGTTATAACAAGGCTGGGATGTAGAGATGACTGAACATTCTTCAAAATCTGTACCTAATAAATCTGAAATACAGTATTCCTTCCACATTTGCTGGGGTTAGGGATGAAAGACTCCCATTAATGTGGGAAAACTGCAAATAAAAAACAACAACACTATTCATTTTATTTAAGAGAACACTGCTCTAGGAATCTCCAGGTGCTCCAGTGCAACTCTATGGTCAACATCTGCCAGAAATTGATCAGAGAATCATCATGGAAGACCTACGAATATCCAGAGAAGTGCCTAGGAACTTCTAGGTACTCCAGCACTATGATCAACTTCTGGCAGAGTTGTGCTGGAGGACTGAGAGATTCCTAAAGAGAACATATTAATCAAAACTGCAAATAATAAAATCTGCAAAAGTCAAACCTGCAAATGTGTCTGGAAACACAATCATGCATTAGATATTATTATTTTTAACATGCATACTAAACACTGTTTCTTTTAAGTGAGGAGGGAATCATGCAACCCTCCAAATGTTGATCGGGAACCCCTGGCTTTCAATATTGTTTCTGCTGGCTAGTACCAGTTGGGCACTGTATGATTGCTACTGTGGTTCTAAGAACAATTGCTACCACCTCTATGATTCTACTTCATTGTAGTTGTACATCAAGTGTACAGCAGATGCTGAAATGACAACAGTAACTGAGATGAACAGGAGCTTTTAAACCTACATTGCACAGATATGGCTGACCAGGGGCTAGTGACTACAAGCCTAGATTTGTCATCATGTGTGCTTGCTTTACATGTGCGTAGAATAGATCTTTAAGAGAAGCTGTTACAGACTGCCAAAATAAAGCTGCTTCGGGTCTCTTTGGAGGTATGCTATTTAAATGATCCATGCATCCTAAGAATCCGGAAGCTGCCCCAAAGCTGCACTCCAGTGCTTAGGAATGAAGTGTGGGTTTGGCGCAACTTCTGGACTCTTAGGACCCATGCATCATTTAAATAGCATACCTACAAAGAGACCCGAAGCAGCTTTATTTTGGCAGTCTGTAACAGG
>NC_056525.1:244507122-244510564 GCF_019175285.1 Sceloporus undulatus
TTTTTTTTGCTGCATAAGTCCTGCCTGTCTACTCTTCTGGAGTTTAACCCAGCAAAGCAATTAAATACATAATATGCCCCAACGGTTTCCAGATTTTTATGCATATCAATAAAGAAAGTCCCTTGGAAGGCAGATTGAGATGGTAGATGCACATGTGTGTTGTACTGAGGAGGGATAGGTTGAACTGCTTGCATTCCCTGTGTCTTAAAATAACAGGAAAATGCTTTGGGCGTTTACTGTTTACTCAAGAACTTCCTTGCCATCTGCTTAATAAAGGCATTGGCTGCTATTTCCAACTGCTAGGTTCAGCTATCATAGATCTACTGGTTCTGCTGCTGAAACTTATGTCCAGACTTCTGTGAATTCTATTGATTAAATGGGTTTACTCTCATTGGAACTACTAATTGGATTTAGGCCACACATGAATATTGGCATGAGCAAGGCAATACAGAGGAGAACAATGCAAAGTGATGTGAATCAGGGGTGTAGTTATTGGGAGTGGGCAAAATAGGGACATTGGGAGGAACTTCCTGATGGTAAGAACTGTTTAACAGTGGGATACATTCCCTCGGAGTGTGGAGGAGGCTCCTTTTTTGGAGGTCTTTAAATAGAGGCTGGATGGTCATCTATTGGGAATGCTTTGATTGAGAGTTCCTGCATGGCAGGGGGTTGGACTGGATGGCCCTTGTGGTTTGTTCCAATTCTGTGATTCTATGATTATATGATTAAACAAATAGGATTTATTACCTAATAGCTGATTTTATCAAAGTATGATCATTTCCATGTTTCCTATGGCAGGGAAAGGACTCTTCAGTTCATTGGCACTGCCATTCTCACTTGATCAAAGAGGATCCCACAAAGCAGAGGCAGGATGAGAAAATTCTATGTCTCAGCTTTTAACTACAGTAGTTTAAGGGGGTTGTCTGAGGTCCTTAGCCCCAAATACTCCCAAGTCCTAGATAGCACAGTATTCAAGCCTCTGAGCTACTTGAACAGACCCTGCCATGTTCTTCATTTTAAATCTCACAAAAGACAGAAAGTTGTCAAGGTATAGAACAAGACAGCCCTGGCTTGTGACAGTTTCTCACCTTGGAGCATGAAAGCATGACCACTGTTTTGCTTTGGGGTAAATGTGCTGTTCTGCGGTTGTTCAACATTGCTGCAGACAGGTTTATCCGGTTTTGTCTAGATCCTCATGTTCCACTCGAGCGGCAATGAGAAATTTGAGTCACGCTTGTTATGGCCTCTTTTGCATAAGTGCACTGGAGCAGTTATTGTGTCATGGCCAAGCACTGATGACAACATTGCCTTGGATCTGCTAGACTGGCAGAACAATTTGGCTGGAGTGTATTTCCAGAGAAAGAGAGAGGAACCCGTTAGCTAGATTGCTGTCATTTTGCAACTGAAAATATAAGCTCCCAGGCTGCTTCGTGTACACATGTGCAAATCCTCCTTCTTTGTATGATTGTGGGCACACAGTCCTCTGCCTGTGTAGAATAGAACAACATTTAGTTCATTAGCCCTTGGACCATAGCAGGTTAACATCAGATAATAAGGGTTACACAGTGTTCAGAAGTAAACTGTTTAAAATTAGATATTTTTTAATGTATACCTTACAGAATATAATATATGACCGCCACTGTGGCATAGTGGTTTGAGTGTTCGGCTAAGACTCTGGAGAGCAGGGTTTGATTCCCAGTTTGTCCACGAAGCCCACAGGATGATTTGGACAAGTCACATGTTCTCAGCCTCAAGGGAAGGGAATGGCAAGCCTCCTCTGAACAAATCTTGCCCAGGAAATCCTGTGATAGATTCGCCTTAGGGTCACCATAAGACAGAAACAACCTGAAGGCACAAAACAACAACAACAACAACAACAACAACAACTACAGTTTATATGGAGAGACCCAGCTTGGTGTAGTGGTTAACACTGGACTACAACTCTGTAGACTAGGATTTGAATTCCTGCTCAGCCATGGAAACCCATGTGTCAGAATTATTTCTTATATTTTCAGACCTCTCTGACATTTTACAGAAACTGCATTCACATCCATTCTTCTGCCCTTGGCAATCTGTACTGCAAAAATAGCAGCCTTTACTGGTTAACTGCTTTCAGCAAGAATACTGAGGACAACCAACAAGCCGAGAGTTGTTGCATTCAGTTGGAGACAGAATACAGGTTGCATTCAACTGAGCCGGGTTTAGATATTTATTTCAGTAGTGGATTTGTGGGAGAATAACTTGGTATCTCTAGGAATCTCTAGGTCCTTCAGTGTGACTTTTGGTTAAAGTTGACCATAATTATTATTATTTTATTTTCTTATATCCCGCCTTTCTTCCAACGTAGGGACTCAGTTGCATTGAAGGACCTAGATATTCCTAGAGACAACATATTAATAAAATCTGTGAATAATCAAATCCACAAAAGTCAAAGCTGCAAATATGGAGGGATGAGTGTAATTTAATTCTGTTTTAATATATCACTTTTCTATGTCTTTAATTGTACTGTTCTTTTAACTGAGGGAAAACAGACTCAGTTTGAATCCAGAGAAAATGGAAGTGCTTTGATAGGTTCTCCAGGCCTGGGGATGGTGGTGTTTCCACCTGTCCTGAACGGGATCACGCTTCCCGTGAAAGACTCTGTTCGCAGTCTGGGGGTGCTCCTTGACTCGTCGCTCCACCTTACACCACAGGTGGATGCGACGGTCAGGAGCACATGTTATCAGCTTCGGTTGATACGCCAGCTGCGTCCCTACCTGGGCTGGGAGGACCTTGAAACGGTAGTACATGCTCTGGTAACCTCTCGTTTGGATTTCTGCAATGTGCTCTACATGGGGCAACCCTTGTACCATATCCAGAAGCTGCAATTGGTGCAGAATATGGCAGCAAGACTGGTCACTGGTACTTCCAGGACCAGTCATATAACACCGGTCCTTAAAGACCTCCATTGGCTGCCTATTCGCTTCCGGGCGCAATACAAGGTGTTGGTTATTACCTATAAAGCCCTAAATGGCTTGGGCCCAGGTACTTGGAGGACCGCCTCTCTCCATACAATTCGCCTCGCACACTCAGGTCAGCTGGGAAGCAATTGTTAAGGGTTCCAGAAGCTAGATATACTACCACCACCCAGAGGGCCTTTTCTATCTCGGCCCCCAAGCTCTGGAACTCGCTCCTTGGCGAGCTCCGCTTGGCCGCCTCGCTGGACAAATTCAAGAAGGGGTTGAAGACATACCTGTTCCAGCAGGCATACCCCGACCCCTGAAGTACTCCCCCCCCCCCTCTCAACAACATTGGAAGCTGGCTTGAGATTTTTTATTTTTTGGGGTGAAAATGTAACTGTGTTTTAACCTGTTTTTATTGTTGGTTTTTATTGTATTGTGGATGTTTTTAACCATGTTGTTAAACCGCCTTGATCTTTGGAAAGGCGGTATATAAATAAAAT
>NC_056525.1:244510589-244537669 GCF_019175285.1 Sceloporus undulatus
GACGTGTTCAGGGAGCCTGTGATGATGGGGAGACCCCTACGAGGTGATGAAAGGTCAGATGTGTTGCATGCGGCATTGTGCCTTTGCTGCTGTACAAGTGTGCTTTTATATAAAACCTTAGTGTTCTTGAGAGTCACACGCTTTCATGGCTGGATTCCATCCATAGGTTTTTGTGGTTTTTCGGTCTATGTGGCCATGTTCTGGAGAATTTACTCCTGACGTTATGTCTCAGCATTCTTGTGCTTGGCATCTTCACGTGTTACTTCAGTCATTTTCTTAATAGTTGGTTGCCCTAGATGAACCTGTCACAAAGTTCTAGACAGATTTGTTCAGAGGGTGTTGTTCATTCCTTTCTGAGAGAATGTGCCTTGCACGTCACCTTTTGGAGTGATAGCGAATCCGATTCTAGCTTCCATCCAAAACAACGTTCAGACCACAAAATCTTTTAGCTGGCACCATAACCCATTACAACGATGTGAATTTTTCGTGGCTTAACCTTATCATGCCCTTTCTATTCACATACATGAAGCCGACTTACCTTCATTTTCATCTTTGAGTTTTACATGATGGTCATATGATTACTCTTGTTTCTACCTTGACCTAAATCAGGGATGGTAAATTCACAGCTCCTCTCCATATGCGTTGGACTGCCAATTCCCACTCATCCCTGTTTGGTAGACCCAAGCTGCAGTCCATCATCTGGATGACTGCACACGCCTGAACTTGGTCAACTTTATTCCCAATTATAAAATTAGCCCTCTAAATCAATTACTGAAGGTACATCAACACTTTAGTAGTCTCATTGATTCAGTGGGATCTACTCTAAGCAGGACAAGAAGTTAGCTTTGGGATGATGGAGGGGAAATGTGCAGCACTCTGAGTTGTTTCAGCTGCAAGTCCCATCAGGCTAGCCAGCATAGCAAATCGTCGGAATGATGTGTGTTGCAGTCTAACAATAACTGTGGTTTGTCATGAAATTTCCTACCCACAAATTAGACCCTAATCTCTTTTAAGAAATGTCTGTTAAAGGGGACGCATTGATCTGGAGATCGGGTGCGGGGAATGTTTTTTCATGAGGAGTAAAAATCAACATTGTGAATACTCGTTTCAATTATGAATCAGAGATTGTTTATGGCCCTGTGTCTTGGATAGAAAAGTGAACTTGAATTTAGCACCAATGAGGACCACTGTAGGATGGCCTTGCTGCTTGGGAAAAAAGTTAAATTTTTTCCTTCCGTGTCAGCGAAAAGAAATGGTGCCAAAGGGGTGGGTTCACGAGAGAGCTGTACAACTATCTTCATTTATTTGCTCATTCATCAATGTTATATATGCCATCCTCTGTCATCAATGCTCTCTGTGCTCTGCTCTGCATTGGGCAACAGGACGTTTCTATGCAAGAACAAACACAGGTAACAATTGATCTTAGAAATGGGCAAACCCCCCAAAAAATGGTGGCAAGAAAAACCTTTATTCGGACATACAACTTCCAATGACTTTGAATCGCTATTTAGAACAACAATAAAAAATCAACTGGACAGAAACACAGCTCTGAATGGTATGTATCTAATCCTATTCCAATCCATTAGCCGAGGTAAACAATACTTCTTGGCAACACTGCATATATGTATTTCATCCATGTGTTATGTATAACAGTTAGCGATCATCCCCAGAAACTTTTCCCACAAGAAGAGAAGTAGACTGTCAGGTACTCATAGTTTATGCTTTTGCATCTCAGGCGTTTCATATGTACAGCTGCTTGACCGACCTAGAAAGCTTACATAGTTATTGAAGGCTCCTTATCCACAGCACAATTTACATTTTTCTGTATCCAACCTCTACAACTTGTATATACTCATTTAATATCCCATCGCTTAATTACTAGCCCCATTTGAAGAAGAGAATTGGATGGAAATCCATTGAACGCTATGCTAAACATTAAAATCCGCTGGTCTCATGAGCTGATGGGTTCTTTGCCCACCTTCCTTTTCTGCCTTTTTAATTAAAGACTTCTAAAAAAAAGAAATCTGAAAACAACCCTGACTAGTGAAAACAAACAACAAGTTTTAAATATGAGATTCTCACATTGACAAATAACCCGACCTGCTCTCTAACGGGGTCAGCTGGGTGCAGTCTTATCACACATATTTGGGTTCATGTGCCTGCATTCCTGGTCCCGCCACACTTCAGAGGCCACTTCTCAAAGTTGGAAAGCTCCTGGCTCAAACAGCAGCCTCCAAACGTTCGACTGTATGACCTGAGAAAAGCCAGGATACAGCCCCGTTGCACTGGTGGCAAATTATGTGCCATAATACCATCGCATCCCCTTAGGGCGCCAGTTTGGGTTATTTGTCAATGCGTGATACTCTCTTCAAAACATTAAAAGCATCAACATTCAAATACATTTAAAAAATCGAATTATCAGTTCGCAGCAAACTATGTGGTTGCACACTAACTGGACAAGTGTACTGACTGAGCATATTTAGAGAGGCAGCAGAGTGTTTTGTATGAAAGAGGGTTCTTTTGATCCCCTTCCCCACTGCCCATTACCCTTCTTTTTGTGCATGTCTTTTAGATTGTAAGCATGTAGGGCAGGAAAACTGGTCTAATTAACATTTGTGAGCCGCTGGAGCGCATTTCTAAAGTAGTAGAGTATAAATACATTAATAATAAATAACAATAATATTTTTTCTTCAAATAGGTCACCAGTAGTTCATCTCTCAGTGAAAAGAGAATGTAATGTTGCAACTGGCAAACTTTTCAGAGGGCTTTAAAAACATGCCATGAAGGACAACAACTTATCATTCCAAAAGAAAATTGTTAGGTTCAAAATTCAGGTCAGACAAAGTTAAAATTGTGTTAACTGATATAAAGTCCAACATAAAACGGCTTTGTCCTTGAGACCAGGGCAGTCCAATTGGTACAAGATTCTCTTGTTCCAAAGGGTTAGTGTCTCATGATGCAGTGATGCCGTCCAATGGCATATGTGGAACTGAGTGGGCAGGTCACTGCCCTCCAAATTTATAGGCTGTTGTTGTGTTATTTGCCATCAAATTACTTTGACTATCTATGAATGATCGAGCCTCCAAGGATCATCAACAGCCCTTCCAAGACTTCCAAGCTCATGTCAGCTGTGGTTTCCTTGATTCAGTTATTCACCTATTTCCTTCCACTTTATCCAAGCATTATTGTCTTTCCCAGGACAAGTCCCCTGGCTGCTGAAACAAAATGGGGTTGGGATTCTACTTGATTTGACATCACTTTTCCCTAATCAACTCAATATCTGTACTTCTCTACCAAAGCATTCACTATCAACTCTATTGTTATTGCCCATCGAAGCTGTCTCTGAAGCTGACGGAAATAACTATAAAACCTGTGGACAAAGCATTCCTTTCCTGGCAAGTCATGTCCTGTTACTGATATTATGATTAAGGGCAGGTTAAGTGCCCACAAATGATGAAACATGATTTCTTAACAGGGATTTATGAGGCAAAGCTAAACGGAACATTGTGTCTGAAGTATCTCACAGCCCAACAAACCAGTTGGATTGCAAATAAAACAGCACAAGACTCCTTAAAGATGTACAAAATGGAAAGACTTTGCTCAGGGAGACTTCATGGAAATTCCCAGGACGGAAGGAATCTTTCAGATGTTGTAATGAGAATCACCTCTAATTGAGCAGCCTCCTTGGTAAATAAAATGCATTTACTGTTTTTAATGACTTAAAAGCTGTCCTTTAATGTTTAATGATTGACTTCTCTAATTTGTTTTATCAAGCATCGCAGGTTATATTTGGGACTACTGTTCTTAGCCCTCCTCGCTTGATATGAGGCCAAATGGCACTGCAAAAAAAAAAGTACATTTTTAGATCCTTATCTTTATGCTTTATATTGGATGCTGATTCCTTTCTGTGTTGTGATTTTATTCATTTGAAACTTTGGACTATTTAGCTCTTTTGCTAAGCCACTCTTGAATAAGGTTGGATGACAGAAAAGGCTAGGGTTACATCTTTGAATCAAAGGGTGAATTTTTTAATAGAGTATTTGAATGTATTTACCATAAATGAAAATAAATAGATTGCATTAAATGAATTTTGAGTAAAGCACTATATTGCAGGCTATATAAGTGTTATCACGGGGTGGGGAACTGGTAGGCTAAAGGCATTTCTGTAATTCTTCCCCTTTCTGAGACAATCAACACCAGAGTTATTTTAAAATCTACCATCTGGTACAGCTGGGACGTGGGCCCCAACTGAAAGATTTTGGGGATTATCCCAGTACGGGGAATTTCTCTTAATTCAATGAAAAGAAAAGTGGGGCCCAGAACGCCACTTAAATCGCTACGTTTTGCGCATTACGTGAATATGCATTTTCGAACTGGCTTCCCATTCCCAAATAGCATGCCTTGCCTGATTGTGAGTCATTCACGCAATAACGTGAAACCACATGATTGCTTGGACTGACTTCCCATTGCCTGATTTGTGTGTAGTGGGTTATCACGCAATAACGTTAAAACCCCAGATGTGCGATTGCCATGATGAATTTCCAATTTCCCCTTGTCTGTAAAACATGAGAGTGCTGAAGACAGTGAGTTAGGAAAATATGACTGCAGTGCTTCTGATCCATTTTGAGGCCCCACTGCGATAGGCAGCTGGAAAGACTCCTTGTGCACTGATATAACTGCTTTCTTCACAGTCAAGGCAGTCATTATTGTCCATTTACACGCCAGCAAGTACCCAGGTGACCACCTATAATCCACAAAAACAGGCAGCGGCACACCAAAGCCCAAGCCCAACCATGGTCCCTTCCAGTCGAAAGAGAGAGAGGCCAAGAAGGAGTAATACTTGAAAGTCAGAGTGGGATGTCGACAGGATCAGGATTGCTGGAAATTTTGGAGCTGTTATTCTGCCGCTCTATGTTGGGAAGTTAGTTCCTCCTCTGTTTAAGCGGAATCTCTTTTCTATAGCTTGACCATTGAATCATCCTATCCATATGGGCCTGTGGACCCACAGATTGGCCCACAGGTGACACTTAGCCCCACTCCCATTCTAATAAAACCACATTTCTGTCTACAGTTGCTAATTGCCACCTTTCTGGGGGTTTCCGCCCCCATCAGACCAAAGATTTGTATCGATTCCCAACTATATAGCATGGTATAAGCTGCGAAGGAAGGGCATCTCGCTGCATCCACCACAAATCTTTCCTGTTCACATATAACAAAAATTCTTTTTTGGCTCCATTCCTCTCCTTCATGCTCTCTCTCTCACTCACTCAACCTCTTTATACTTTAACGTGCTTTAGTTCTGCAAAGTCGCTTTGCTTTAATTGTGATTGAGATTAGTCGTGATAACATTTCCTAAATCCCACTTAACGATATAAAAGATGACAATATGCAAAATAGGCAGGACTTTTGCCTTGCGCTTCCTTGATTGTTGAGATTGATTTTGCAACTAACCCAAAGGGAACTGTTGGGGCAGTACGACCTCACTGAGCAGATTTTAAGAATCCCCTTATTATTTATTTTTTTTTAATTTGGACTTTCTCCCCAAGAGGGGGCTTAGGAGCAGTTTTCACTTTATCTCTTTTTTTTCATCATTATAGCAGGTCGCGATTTCGGCTGGGCTGAATGATAACTGACTGCACAAGGTCCCCCATGTATCACCCAAACTGAATCAGACTGAAAGCAAGGTACCAAAAGCACTTTCCCTGGACATGTAATTTTCCCACATGGGAAGGAGAAACTGTATTAAACATAACCAGATAGAGTGCCTTACAGAGGTATTCACCTCCTTTTTTTGTTGGGTTTCACAATGGTGGACATGAAGTGGATTTAAATCCGCATTATTACACTTTCATCGTGCACTAGATGCTCAACGTTGCATGCAAGTCACAGCATATTTTTACTCATGGCACAAAAAAGTGAAGTAAACGCGAGGGGGGGAGAACACTGGCTTTCTGGACTTACCAATCGAGCAGAGCCACCAAAGGAACAACAGGACATGGAACGAAATGTTCCTCAACACCAAGGCATGAGCAAATCTGGCTCCAAGAAGCATGTTGGACTGCATTCACATCAGTCCTACCCCAGTATACGCCAAATAGCGCAAGGAATGCTAGGAAGCTGCAGGAGTGCCCACACTTTGCACACCACTCTTCAATATCTGTTGATGGAAACAATTAACTATTGACTGAGCATTAGCAGCAACACATTGGATTATCATAACAGGACAGATCCTGGCACGAAACTTTTGATTAAAGAAAATAAAAAAACACCTGCAAAAGCAGGTAGTTTTCACCACGGACGTTTGTGGACGTTAACCCAAACAGAACAACTAGCAAACTAACTGTTAGGAACTCATGTTAGCATTCTACCAGATAGTGTTTGTAGTGAGTACTAGTAGTTGGGGAGATGATGCGGGGCCTTAGCTACAGTAGAAGAGTAGATCAGTGATAGTTAGTGCCATAGCAGGCGCAAGGTTGTCTTATCTCAGTGGCCATTGAGGCTGGCTCTCAGAGAGACTCAAGAGCTGGGACTGTGCTTTCACTCCTGTGGAACCAGAGGGGCTTCGCTTGGCGGGGTTTCTGCCAGGGAGGGGATTTTCGCTTCTTTTGGGACTTCTGTTAACTTGTCTTGGGAGGGGTTGTGGTTACGCTCAGCTAAGAAGCTTGAGTGAGGCCAATGTCTTGAATTCTGTATCATATCAATACAAGTGCATGTTGATTTATATCGATCAAGCTTACTTGAGGTTGATTGTCTGGGACTTCTGGGTGCTAACCCTTCTGACCAATAACTCACACAATCGGCATCGTTTTTCAGACAAGGTTCGCTTCAATGGAGCAAAATAAACACAAATATTAATCCAAACGCAAACGTCTACCAAAACCGAAAAGTAAAAAGGAGCTGTTTTTGTGCACTTTGTGTTCAGATTAAGTCACGTTATCTCATATGATGCACAACGATCTGAAAAACCTACCCGTATCAAGGCTTTGATTTTTTAAAATTCCCATCATTTCTGCATGCGGATTTAACCAATTGCCTCACCGTTTGCTCTGTGTGATAAAAGTCCCATAAGTTTGTTTACGAAAATCAGAGTGTGACAAAATATTTTAATTTTTAAACAACTATGACTTACAAATTTGAAAAGTGGTTCTGAGAAAGCTTTCTATGGCTAGCACAGACTGCTACAGAAGACCAAATGAACCAGACTAGATCAAATTCACAACCTGAAACTCTCACATAGGGAAACTGGAAGATGACTAAAACTGAGGCGTTGTCATTATGGACATCTTGAAACAAGTTATTACTCATTATAAAAGACAAGACTGCTTGGATACAGGTGGAAAAACAGTGACGAAAAGCGGGAGAGAGATTGTTACTCATAGGTGGATTGATTCAAAGACAGCCATTGCTTTTAGCTTGCAAAAGAGAGACAACGGATGACCAGATATCTCTGCCAAACTCTCATTCATAGGCTCACCCTCATAAGTCAACAATTGATAGGCAAATAACAACAAATGCTACAAACGAAAAGAAACAACGAAAAAGGACACACAGGAACAAACAGAAGAAGAGGGACAGAGAATATGAGCAGAACACAGGGTCAGCGCATATGTACTAAGATGACCATATGTCCAAAAACATTACATTTCCTGAACAACTTGATTGTCTATAAAGATACATGCTCACATTACAGTTCGAACGTAGGTTAGATCTTCTGGACCATCAACATGATAGATGTGACATGTTTATCTTCCAAAGACCTTCGAATGAAAGTCCCCTTTTTTTGCAACATTAAAAGCCTGGGGTGATCCAACAACACCTGACCCTCAGTTAACGTTGCCAACATCACAGAATATATAATTTATAACAAGAACAAGTACACCTACACATTGCCAAACATTTCTATAAAGCACTATTAAACACATTGTCCCAACCAGTAAGGGACCATTTGAAGGTTTTCACCACCCTTTTCAGGTTGTCTAAAAACTCCAGTGCCTCAAACACAGAGGTTTTCTCTTTAAAATATTGATTTTCTGTTGCTTTTCTTTTTCCCTCTTGTTACCTGGCCCCAAACCTCTTTAACCAAAACTCTGATGTTGCTTTGGTCACATGTGTCCCACTTTTATAGCATGGTTATCTTCATTAGTTGACTGTTTACAGTCGGTTGCAACCACTCTGTTGAAATGAAAAGATACATTGGGAAAGAAGCAGCCACATTTTGAAATAGGTCACAGTCGGCCCTAAACTTTCCACGAGGGTTGGGCACAGCCTTCCCTCCGCCATTTGAAAAGTGGACACACCATTAAAGTCTTCTCATTCATATGGTCATCTTTCTCATCACACTTTCAAAGCATATTTACACACAACAACGTCATGTATACACCAGGGTGCGATGGGCTCAGACCCCAGTATGCAGGTGGGAGGAAAGGACGACACTGTGGGGAGAAGAAAGGTACACCCATCCTCCCCTCTTCCACTTCCTACCTGCACAAATTGCAAATAAACATGCCCACCCAACCTCCTATTCTATCCCCTTCCCCACCAAGCACAACTGAGCAAGGTCAAAGCAATGCACCATCTCTCCCTCGCACTTTTCCACCCATCCCTTGCCCACCTGAGAGAACGCACACCACACAGCTGCCCCCACCAGTACTGACTTTCCCTCTAGTGCAAGTGACACTGGTATTATCGGAACACCCCTATTTCAAAATGGTGTAAGGACAGCAGCAGCGAATACCATACAGTAACTCAGCAAAACTCAATCATACTCTCTGAATAGCTTACCGCCAAGTATGGAGGGAATCATAACCTAGCATTAGCCCCAGCAAGAAATTTTGGTCTGGCCAGTTACTTACTTCTCTCTTGCCTGCCTTCCCATTTCTAGTTTGCTCATTCAGGAAGAACCTACATGTCTCTCTCTCTCTTCCTTCAGTTTGGAATTTACTGTAATATAATCCCACCTCCCCCCCCCCTCTTACACACACACAATGCAGGGGTATCTTGCAATGCGATAGCATTCTTGTGCCAGAGAACAAACCTCCTGTGACTTGTGGACTGGAACTTATTTTCCCTCTTCACGGATACCTGTTACACTACACCCCTAACACGAGGGTGGCTGCCCTGACTAGAATGAATATTTGCCATACAGTAAAGTGTGACATACTACGACGATGAATAACTGTCTCCTGTAATTGCATGCTAGGCTGAATTAAATGCAATGCCTTATTTTTTGGGAACGATTTCTGGCCCTCAATCTGTATTGTCCTCGTTAACACATATTGTCTGGTGCTTGCTTGCTGCTGACATAAATATAAACTTTACTTTGGTGATTAAACACAAAATGTGATAACCACACAACTACAGTGTTAACGCCTGGAGGAGCTTTACAAAAGCATTAACAGCGCTGCTGATATTTCTTTTTAGCATTCAGCTTAAAATTTAGTATTACAACTAAAAAACTATGCTTGTCTCAAATGTATGCCCTCAAAGATATATGAATGCCATGAAACAAGTGTGAAAATCTTCATATGCTACCACAAAAGAAAAAAGCAAAATTGGCAGCAAAATATGCAGTTGTCGTCTTTCCAACTCTGCAGGTTTCCACTCATGATTAATCAATGGATTGAACGCTGATACCCAGTGGAATCCACTACAGGGATGTGAAGGTATGACTCACCACCAATTGATACCACTAGAAAGCGGCACAATCCCTGTTCAGGATGAGAAGGGGTGAATGTGCCTCTTCCAGCTTCGTGCGTGGCTCCTTCCTCGAGGAAGGCGGCAGCCACCAGGTGAGGGAGAAGGGCAAACATGCCACCTCCTGCCTGGCTTGCCAATACCACTTTCTGATGATGAATGGCCATGTGCGAAAAAGAAAGGCGAGCACACCCTTTTGGCCCTTTTCCCTGCAGAGCCCCCCACACAATGGGTGACACCAGTGGTGGAGATGCCCACGTTAATACCTTCAATATAGCTTTTACGTAATCACAGCATTCTAAGGGGGTGACAGACCAAAGCAAGGAACACAGAGCGGAGAGAATGCCCCTTGGTCTTAAACAGGCATGTATGTAACTGCAGAGAACAATTTAAAAAAAAAAACAAGTTGAATGTAAAAGTTGAAGGCTTCTCATCGGCCACATCCATAGTTTTTTGTGTGTTTTTCAGGGCTATGTGGCCATGTTCTACGCAAGAGTTCATGTCTGACGTTCTAGCCAGCACTCTGTGGCATGGCATCATATGCTGCGAAAACGTCAGAAAAGAAACTCTGCAGAAACCATGGCACCAACATAGGCCGTGGAAAATACCCAAAAAAACTAAAACAAGTTTAACTTGACACTCTTAACTGAGGAAAGAAAAATATGATTAACATAAGGCATCAGTGGAAACCTGGTGGAAATACATCTCACTCAGTCAGAATGTGGTAACAGAGAGGTATAGAAACACACTGACGAAAAGACGCTCGGTATAGCATTTTATGTCCAAGAATTGCATTTTAGCAAGAAACAAATGTGGAGCAGGGGAGCAGAACAGGGGGAGTCTGCAACAGCCTGAGACCCACCTGTCAGGCAGCAAGACGTGTATGAGTAGCCCCCCAACAGAACTGAGGAGAGACTGGAATTGTTTCAGATGATGACAACACCAAAAACACCACAGCCCTCCAACTCTGGCTGTGGCCATGAACTCTTAGGAGAAGAGTGTATTGATCACGGTTAATGTGGGTGATCCTGAGGGGGGAGGTTTTAAAGGAGGTATAAGGAGAAGCAGGGGAAGGGGAGAATCGAGTGAGGGCAACGGAAGATGTGTCACGGCATGCCAAGAGGACAGGGACGTGTCAGGAGTTCCATGGGAAGGGGAACGATGGAGACTAGCAATGTTGCATGTCAAACGTTCACTGACCGTACGATTCAGCTAATTGCTGCCAGCAACAACAGGAGGCTTGAAGGAGGTAATCTGCACAAGTGGAATCTTCAGAGGCAGGGAGGACCAGGGGGGGGCAGGAGGGCTCTCCTTGGGGGATTATCGCCGGAGAAGGAGGAGGCACTGCTAGAAGCCAATTAAACAAGTCAACCCAATGATCCAGTCCCCCTGGCCAACAGCAGTCATCCAGTCTACACCACTCCCAGCGTGAGCAACTGGTAAGGAGGAAAGAGCGTGGCAGGAAGCAGGATAGGGAAAAAGCGCATTGAATAGGAAGTTTTAGAGAAGGTGTTCTTATGTTACTAGTCCAGAGAGAGGACCGTTACCTAGAGGGACTTATATGATTAAGCTGTTTCATCCGCCACTTATCTGCATCAATCTTGTTAACATACCCCAGAGAGGAGATGAAATTATCTATGAAGGTTTCAAACCTTATTCAGAGCGGAAGAGCAACCACAGAGCTGGTTGAATGTCTGGAAATCAAGCCCTGTAAGGAACAAACCTTAGGGCAGTTAGGTATACTTCGTTTGACAGAAGGACATACTGAAGAGGTTTATACGACACGCCACCTTTAATACTTGATGGCATGTCATGTAAAAACTATGCGAGCAGGCTTGTTTCTGCTGCTCCAGAGACCTAGCATACAAACCACATGGATTCCAAACTGCGAGAAAAAAATTAAACCTAACACCTGAGGAACAACATCTTGCTTACCACCACACACAAACCACATATATGATTATGAGAGAGCATTACACGACTACCTTGTTCCTTGTTGTGTGCCTCCAAAGTCAATTTTTTAATTATGGCAACCCTAAGGGTTTCTTGCAAATTTCTTCAGAGGGATTGTCCACTGCTTATCCTCTGGAGAATGTAGATACTGTGACATTGCCCAAGGTCACCCAGTGGGTTTTTATGCTTTGCAGTGGGGACGACCAACGCGATCTCCAGGGTCATATGTCCAATGCTCCAACACCAATTACAACCATTCTGGCCTTAAGGTGCTAAGGTTGCTTGTAAAGTTGAAATACCTTAAAGGCACCACACGCAGCAACAACAACTCAATCGCTACTGGTCTCTCCATTTCCAAAACACATTTTCCAAACACAATAAAGCCATATTGCTTTAAATCAACGCCTCTTAAATTATGAGCTTCCAAGGAACGCAAGCCCAATGCCCAACTGTGTAGATCAAAACTGACAGTACCTTCTTGACCTTTGAAGTTAGGAAGTTCGCCTCTCCCGCCTGCTATCCCATCCAACGCAATTGCTCAAGATAAGTCATCCAGCCTTCTATCTGTTAGCCCAATTTGTCTCTCCTTCTGTCTCTAAGCCTCAGATTTTAATTCTGCTTCACAGTTTTCAGATTTTTACAGCGATTCTAAACTGTAGCCTCAACCTTGTCGCATTTGTCCTATGTAGCGCTTCATCCATAAGCTTATTTCTTGGAGTATGGGACTCCACGTGCTGTGCCACCCCCCAATCTGCTTGCTCCAACAGAAACGAGGAGATTTTAAAAAACTTCTACTTTGAACTAATTGTCATCCCTGCCTCAAAAACCTCAAAAAGGCTTATAAAAGCAGTAAAGAAACAGTGTCTTAGCCAGTCAGCACTTACTATCAAGATAGTACGAATGAAGATGGCACCAGCAGGTCACCTGTTCATAATCTCTCTTCCATTATAATGAGATGCATTCTAATAATCTATTTATATTATCGACACCTCTCCTAAATCTGGCAACTATGCATATCACATTAGCACAATTTATATAAACTTCTAGTACATCCAATTTAATTACATGTTCTGGTTTTGGGGTAATTTCAGGGATGTATTACCATGTGGTCATCCAGGGTTGCTGGACTTCAGCTTCCAGTATCCCCAGTTATTGCGTGTTTCTGCTGGGGTCTGATCGGAAAACTGCAGTGCAACGGATCGCTGGTGGATCACATTTTCCCCAGTCCATCATGACATACTATTCCTCACATGTCAGTGGAGGTAGTTGCAGACATTACCACGATGCTCTGAAGGATTGGCCTTCCTGGGCTGAGGGATCTGGGAAGCTATATAGTACCACAAAGGTCATGCTTACAAGATTGGCACATTCTTCTTCTCAACTCTTCCGGCCCCCTCCTGCATCTCTCCTTCAATTTCTTTCTTTACCATTGTTTTGAGAGAATACATAAGCTTCTGCTATCAGGGACCCTTTCTCATCTAACCTTTTAAAGCACCCATGCACTTGATGGCCAGGCTTACATTCCAGTCGTGCCCACACATTGTAAATAGGCATGCTGGCTTTTAAAGATTATTGCTGCATCTGTTGTTGAAGTTCATGCCCAGCATAGTGAATATAGTATTCTCTTACAACTGAATGTTTGTTAAAACAAAAATCAGAGGTCTTGACTCATCAGCATCCATAAAGAAACGCTGCCAAAGGAAACAGCAGACAAGTCTGAGGCTATAAACAACTTGGTGGAAGATAAAAGCGTTTCAAAGAACTGCTTAAAAGTGACAGCGAGTAGGCCTGTTTGCCATCCTGTTAGGGAGGTCATTCCTAAATAACTGTTGCCACCTCACCAAAAACCGACTTGCCACTGTATACAAGACAACTGCCTAATTTCTGGTGCACTGGCATTCCTCCCTGGGTTCACTATTCAATAAAACGACAGTGATGACCACAGAGCCTGGGAGAAGGCATCCGCGAGAATTCGATTGGTTCTTTCTGGCCATCACAGCATTGCACTCTCTAAAGGAGGGCATACATCCATGTGTTTCCCTCCAGTCACAACTGGTTGCAACTGAAGTACACACTTAATAGTTGTATCACTGCAAGCGTAGAACATGAACCCACATTAAATAAGGTAATTGTTATGAATAGGTAAATTAGGGCAACCTACTCAGAGGTCGGGATAGATATAGGTCTATCAGACGTTAACGCTCCACAACAATTCAACGCAAAGCTGAAGATTGCCAGCCCCAGATTGCTGTGGGAACACTCACGAACTAAACTCTTCTCAGAACACTGGTCACATAGCCCAAAAAAACTCACAAAAAAACAATATGGACTGCACGGCACATTTGAAAGTCTTTGACTTCACATCTCCCAGACTGTTGTTTTCAAATTGTGTTTTGGCAACCCTATAAAATAAACCCATATCATAGATTTCTTAGGACAATTTATTTTCAGAGGGGGTGGTTTGTCTTTGCTTCTCTCAGGCTGAAAGAGTATCACTTCCCCAAATTCATCCAGTGGCATTCATGACCTACGCGGGAATTCACAACTCGGGTCTCCAGAGTCATGTCCACATCGTCAAACCACTAACAACTAGCTGGGTTACTCTACCCCTCTTCCCCACAATGTCCTATCTATAAAATTGGACAAGCTTGTTAAATGGCACCCACTCTTCAGGTTGTGAACCTAGTATTCCAACAACCCAGATTCTCAATATTTTCACAGATGAAAACCAGGACATATGCAGGCAACATCCGGTGTGGTCAGGTGGCAAGCTTTTTAATGAGAAGAGTTCACACAAGCTAGAGAGGCGACCAGTTAGCTTTTGCTAGATTTTGCCCCATCCTTTCCTTCAATCCTCGCTGAGTTTAATTGAAGCAACTTGTGAAGGTGGTGCACGCAGCTAAACAACAGCCAACTGTGATTCTAGGCTGCACTCAACAAGGAGTCAAGGATCAAGCTATGTAGATATGTGTCTACGGGAGTGTGACCAAAATGGTAAAAGGTTGGAAACCATGCTTGAGGGATTGGGTTAGGGGGGTGGTGTATTTTTAGCCTGAGAAGAGAAGGTTAATTGTGACATGGTGCCATATTTAATATTTGAAAGAGTGTCATATTTTAGAGGGAACGCTTATTTTCTACTGCTTGAAAGACTAAGACAGAGCAGGGTTCAGATCGTAGGAGAAAAGAGATTCCACTTCAACATTGGGACAAGAACCTGATGAGTAAGAGCGTTCAGTGGAATAATGTTGCCTGGAGGTGATGGAATCTCTTTCTTTGGATGTTTAACAGAAGGCGGATGCCATCTGTCGAGGTGCTTTGTGTATTTCTGCACGACAGGGGGTTGGACTGGATGGCCCCTGTGTTCTCTTCTAACCTTATTGTATGATTGTTTACTTTAAAAAACTTCACTTTGCAGCAAAACGTTTTCAGCAAAGCGGGCAAGTGCGGGACTGGAGGCGACCAAAATTGGTTGTGTGTACTTTTAAAAAGTGGTTGGCACAAAAAGTGGGACAATATGGAGGGGAATTGATGACGACTTCCCTGCCCAAATCAGCCGAAATTAAGGTATATATGTAGATATTCCATCCCCTTGAATTCAGTGGACGACTCAAGCCCACAATATGTTTACCAATTGGCCCATTTAATTAAACCAATACATACTTAAATCTATTTCTCAGTTACTTAGAGATGCTATTTCCGTTTTAATACTTGTGCTAAAACATCGGAAGAACAATGAACCAACCAGCCAGAGCAACAAGTTGGAAAAGGAAACGCCTTGTCTAAAACGTAGGTCCTTTTTTTCTGTGGTTTCAGAGAAAATCGGATTATTTCAGATTTACCAAAGAAACCTGTGTTTTTAAAAGAAACTTGAAAACAGCCTGTGTTTGTTTGTGTAATGTAATGTTTTCTGGCGCAAAGTAATATTTTGAAAAGCCATTTCCTTTCTCTAAGATCTTAAAAGTTACTCACCCTGGGCAGGAAAGAAAGCAGATGCGATTGAGCACTGAATCACTGCTAAGCTGACAACATATTTCAGGTTGTTTGACCAGGAGTCAAATCACTCTTTACAGGCGAGCGGGGGGCAGGCTGCAAATTATTCCATCAGTTTTACTTCCCTGTACAAGGCAACACTGAGATCTGCAGGAAAAAGCAGACAGTTCTTCACGCTCCAAACTTTTTAGGATGAAAATATATTAACCAAGAATCACTTAACAGCTGGAAGGAAGTTCACAAGGATATCTATCTGCGAACCACCCCCTGCAGAAACCATAAACACTGCTGGCGAAGAATGTGCAAGAAATTTGGGTGTATTCGTTTAAATCTACATAGGCAATCCTATACACATTTCAGCTGAGGAGTATGCCCCACAGCAGGCCCAGCGCGGGTATCATACATTGGTGTTCATCGCCTTCACGTTCAGTTCCGACTCATGGGACCCTGTGGATGCAGACATCTCCAAGAACTACCCTAGTCTTACCTATTCAACAAGGCCACCTGCCCAAAACCCCTTCTAATGAGTATCCATCTGTTTGTCGGTCTCCTCGCTTTCTTCTCACCCTCTACCTTCTCTAGCACCTTATTGTTTTTCCTAGTGACCCCCAACCTCTCATAAGTGGCCCAAAGACAATAGTTTCAACTTACTTCATTATCTTTGCTTCCTAATGGATGACGCACCTGGTTTGACCATGTGCAAGAACCCATTGTTTTGTCTTCTTGGCTGTCCATGGCACTCCTAAGTACTCTTCTCCAGCACCACATTTTCAAATGACGTGATTTCTTTCTGTCTGTTCCTTTCACTGTCCAGCCTCTACATCCATACATGGTATATTAGGAATACCAATGCCCTGCAACTAATTTTGACTTGGTGCTTCAATGTCTGTCTCTGCTTTCAGTATCTTTTCGCCAGTTACTTTCATACTGCCCTTCCCTTCCCATGTCTTCTTTTTATTTCTTGACTGCAGTGCTCCATTCTGGTCAACGTTGATCCTAGATATGGAAATTCTTTATCTTTTTCAATTTCCCGTGTCTAGATGAACTTGTGTATTCTTTCTGGGCCATTATTTTTGTTTTCTTTATGTCAGCATCAGACCTACCTTTGCACTTTCATCTTTGCACCTTCCCTATTCCCATTTCTGAATGTATTCCCATTTCTGAATGTCTTTGCTAATATATGGTGTGGTCCTGTACATCTAGGTCATTACATCGTTGCTTACCTCCTACTCTTCACCCTCCTTTTCTGATCTAATTCTGCTTTTCTTATTATGTTTCAGCATGTAAGTTAAACAACGTAGTTGTTGATAGGACTGCACCACCCCTTGCCTGACCCCTTTGTCTATTGGGAACCACTCTTTTTCCCCGATTCTGTTCTGACGGTGCGCACATATTCAAAAGATGTAAAATTTTCAGATACATTTATTAAGACTCAATAGATATAGCAATTTCAGCAATTGTTACGTTCTCTCGAATCGACTTTACCACAGTGTGGGAGAAGAGTATACTTTAGGTACTCTGCAAAGAATTAGGGTTGCAAACTATGATTTTGAATAAGTTTGTAAATCTTTTAAGCCAGGGTTTCCTTCTCTCCCTCCCTTATTATCCTGTAATTGCCATCTACTCATGCATTGAAACGAGTCTTGCAGAAATATAACACAAAACTTTTACTCAAGAACATTAAATGGAAAAACGGCTATAAGTGACATACTAGGGAAGGAACGGGACGATCAGTGACGAACGGTAGATATTCTGGAACAGCTGCTGGCAACAGAATGGGATACAACCGGGTTATATCTACCACACTACTCTCTTAAATCTACTACGACTGTCTTACTTCTACCGAATGAAGATTCAAGGGGAAACAGCAGCAACGGCAGGATTACACTGCTCCAACATAACAGACAAACCTCTTACCATTTTCCAGAATTTTTGGGGGGGATCGCATGGCAGTTAAAAACTATATTTAAAAAATTGATGAAACTTTGCAAGTAACTTCCCCCATCCCCATTTTTGACAAGAGCTGCCAGCCTTTCTTCAGTCACAGTTTTATTGCATCCTTACACCAGAGGCACGTCCACTGTAACTCCAACGGGGATAAGGCTGAGTGATGCTGCACAACAGCCTAGGAGGCAGGAACACGTGACTACTGGAAGCCAAAAGAAAACACCCCCTCTTACTGTACTTGCACTTGACTTTAGTTATGATTGTTTAACAAAACGGGCAATTAGCTTCCAGCATTACCCTTTTACTACATGATTCATACTACAAAATAAACAAAGATTAATGGCTCCTCTTTGTATCGTCTGCCAGACAGAAGAACAGAAGTTGCCTGGGCTATTCATTCTGCTATTAGGCACAAAGCCCAAGGTTTCCTAAAACATTGAGAGCCCCACTCGGTGCCAACCCGCCTTTCATATAAAAAATTTTATCTCTCACAGGATTAGAAAAGAAGTCAAGCCAACACTATCATGGTTTTGCAAGTCAAGTACCAACCAGAGTTGGCTTATGCATCATCACCTCTGCTTGTGTTGTAACTGATATAGTCTCCTTGAGTTTTAAAACAAAGAAAGCATCCAGATTCAGTTTCTTCATTGGGCGAGAATGTATCTATCGCCGTAAGTCAGTCACATACCATAAATGGGCGCTGGAGCAATCAGTTAGAATACCAGATTGGTTATGTTTACAAGACCTGAACGATTGAAGTGCTTTTGATTGCACCGGAACACATGAATTCTTTATATCCAGGATCAAAAATGGAGAAGAAAGAAATATGATTAAAGAAGAGCCTCATACAGAGCCTTGCAAAATGTTGCCTCCTGTGACATTAAAAGATTCAAGTTACAGACACAGTGTTGGCTCCTTTGCAGGATATTTTTAATACAACACTGCTAGAAAATACCGATTACCTAGACGAAGACAGTGTATCATTTATTATCCATAATTATTTAATGCATCTTTTACCACCACCATGTTTCTTCACACGAAATTCAGTTTCTGATATCACAATCACGCCACAGCACGTTTTTTAATGCTCCACAGTGTTTTCGAGTATTTTGGCATTTCATCTCATTGTTTAGTTTTTAAAGACCTATTTGGCAAACCAATAATTGCCTACACCATCATCAGGCCATTTTAGTCTTCTTTTCCACTGTTATTGTCTATTTTTTCCTGGATTCAGAAAGAAATGTTCACCCCTACTTGACTCCTTTGCCATTGGATATTTGTTGTTACTGATCTCAACAACATGGCGCGATCCTGTGGGATGAGAATATGCAAGAGTTCCTTATGCTCCCACTGCTCTGCGTCCAGGTCTTGTAAACTTTATAAAAAAACCCGTGTTTGTGACCCTCCTAATAGAGTCCATTCCATCGAGCATGTGGCCTCTTCTCATACGTCCTCCTACTTTTCCTAGCACATATTGTTTTTTCCAGTGAGATGTGACCAAAGTACAAACAGCTCTCAGGCTAGGCAAACTTGGATTCTGGGGAGATTTCTGGTTTGATCTGTTCCAGGACACCATTGTTTTCTTTGGTCCTATCAGAATCCTCAGCATTCTTCTCCAGCATCACATCTCAAAGAATTTATTTTCTTCTTATCCACTTTCTTAACGGTAATAGGAAATAAAGTGGCTTGTATGATTCTACTTTTCTGCTATCTTTGCTCTTTAGGATTTTTTCTTGTTCTTTATAGCTGCCCTCCCCTTCCTAGTTTTCTTCAGATTTCTCGACTGCAGTCCTGTTCTGATCAAATGTTGATTCCAGTTGTGAGAAACTCCATTACTATTGATTCCTTCATTTCTCAGGATGATTTGTGTAGGTGATCTTCCACACAGTCATTGCTTTTGTTTTCTTTATGTTCAGAAGTAATCCCGCCTTTGCACTTTCTTCCTTGTCCTCCTTAGTAGCTCTTTCATCACCAATTTGTTTGCTGCTAGCGTATAGTATCATTGGCATATCTTAGAATGTTGTGATATTCCTCCATCTCTTCCTTCCTCCTATTTCACTCCTCCTTCTTCTATGTCCAAACCTGCTCTTTGTATAATATGTTCTGCATATAAGTGATCAGATGGGGGTGGTGAAAAGATGCAGATTTGTCTGAACCCTTTGCCGACGGGAACCATTCTGTTTCTCCATGTTCTGTTCTGACAGTAGCCTCTTGTCCCAAGTACAGATTCCTTATCAGGACCATCAGATGTGTTGGCACTCTCATGTTTTTAAGGGCGTTCCATAGCCTTTCATGATGTTGTATGCAGCCAAGTCTACAAAACTGCTTGGATCTGTGAAGACTTACTCCAGGACCTTCTGTTATACAAGTATTTGCTGCAATATGTTGATATTCCCTCCCTATCGGACAATGCAAAGTGAACCTCTCTTGTTTACAGTTCCCATTACAGAGTTGTAGGAGAATGGAGTTGTCTAAGAATGATGAGACTATAAGCTGTCCATTCGAATCTTTTGAAACACGATAGGTTATATTGGTTTTTTTGCAGTCAGTTTCCTTCTGCCCTAATGTCCTGGATTTGACGTGGCAGGTCTTTCTTCTCAGAGGTCCACAAATGCCAGCCTGACCTATTAGTCATGCCTCCATTTTACCTATCACAAATCTGTCAATCACTTTAGCAAGTATAAGCCTGAAGAGACTGAGGGTTCTTCCATACATAGGGTTGCCATAAGTCCGGACCTCCACACCGGACCATGTAGGACAAATGTAGGACAAATTTTTCTAATGTGGACACTTTTAAAAATGGAGGAACACGCAAAATTTGATTTTTTTTTTTTTAAAAAAGGTAATCTAAATGCCTGTTCTTGGCATGATCAAAATGGAGGACCATTTGGGCATATTTCTAGCCAGATGTCAGAAATGGACTTCCCTTTCTGGCAAAACACCCCCGACCTCCATTCCAAAAAAACACACACAAAAGCACATTTGGGGCATTTCACCATGGCTTTACTGAACATGGCCCTCTTGCATCAGAGGCTTATTCCATAACCAAACCCCGTGGGTTTAAACACTTAGCATGGTTTAAACATGGCTATGCATATTGAACATGTCAAGTGTGGTTCACTGTTCTTGCACCAAGTGTACTTCTCAGAAGTAGAGTGGTGTTCAAGGGACTTTGGTTTTTTTTCACTGCGCATGGGTTTGTAACAATCACAGCAATTTACATTGACCAGGCCTCAGAACCAAAACCACATAGAAAAGGCACTTTGGAAAGTCACACTCTCTCGGCTTCTGAAACAGTGCCATGCATTGCCCTCTAAGCGACCCACTAATATCATCTTCATCATCATCATCACCACTACACGTCATCCACCATGTCAACGAGTAAGGACGACAGGCTTGTTAGCATTAAAAGCACCCCCCCACAAAAAACAACCCACCTATGCGCCTCTCTTGCCTACTCCCCACACTCCTCTACACCTCCTTCCTCCACCTCCCCCTAATCACCACCTCCTCCTCCCCCTCCTTCTCCCCCTCCTCCATTGCCTGGCGGGTGCAGGGCCAGACGGGGCGGAGTGAGGAGGGTGGCGTTTTGCCGACCTTCGCGCAGAGCGTGATGAACCGCCTCAGCTTCTCCTCCTCCACGCGGCTGCACGGCCCCTGCGAGAACGAGGGGTAGGAGGAGACGACGGAGGTGAGTGGCATGGCCGCGCTTGGGGAGGCAAAGGGGACGGAGCCACGTGCGCATCTCGGCTGGGTGCCCGCCACCCTCCCCGCCTCTCCGCCCCTCTTCTCCTCACCTTCGCCGCACCCGCCACGCAACAAAGGCACTGGGCTCATTGACCACCTTTGTCTCTCTATTCTGCCGGCCGAGGCGCGAAGCGCTGGGGGCGACTGGGGGGCGGACGGAAGGCGAGGGAGCGAGGGGGCGCAGGCAGGCCCGCCTGTCCTCCTCTTCCCTCCCGCCTCCCGGAGGAGGAGGACAGCAAGGCCCTGCAGGCCACAGCAACTCGGCTGCAACCGGGGGGGTCCCGGTTTTTGGGCTGCACCCGTGCCGGGAGGGGCCCAGGGCCCTCCAAATCGGGAAATACACGGGTGCAGCCGGGTTATGGCAACCCTATCCATACAGATACAATTAAAGTTATCAGTCAAAAGGCATTCAGTCTTTCCCTCTCCAGCAGATCCTTTTTGTGAACACAAAACAAGCCAAACTTCTTGTAAGCACAGAAGAAGCCAAACTAGTGCTTTTTGATGAATACTTTCACAATCTCCCAGCTATTCAGGTAGTTGTATTTCATAATGCAAATTTTCCAAATTCCAAGAAATGAAAAAACATGGATTACAAGTGGACGATGATACCAACCAAACCCCATCCTCTTCCAAAGACATGATGCACCTGGAACAGCTGTTGGACTGCAGTTCGAGGGACTTCTCTCCATTAGCTATGTTGGCTTGGGCTGATGGGGACTGCAGTCCAACCACATCTGGAGTCACACCCTTTGCCTTCTTCTGACCCAGAACCTGCATTAATTTACAAAGGGCCATGGATAAAGATAAAATGAACACCCCCCCCCCTGAATTTCTTATTAAAATCTATGAGCAATTAAATGATGGCCTTGCTTTTTTCTATAGAAAAAACTGAGTTTTTAAAGGAGTGTCAGTCTTGTTTGGCTGTGGCTTCAATAACAAGTGGAAGAAACACCTGATACTTATTTTCTTCTCCTAAGGCGTCTTAGAAGTGAGAGAAGTCTCCCTCTCACAGTTCTTACTGGAAAACTAAAGGGAGTGGCAAGGTCTTGTCTCATTTGCCCAGATGCTTGAATAATAAAAGAATCAACAGGATGAGCACCTGGTGTTCCTTTTATTTCCCAAACTGCAGTGCAAGTGAAAATCTGTCTGAGTCTTTTTCTCATTGGAGGATAAGGTGCGATCACTCCTACCAAGTAAGCAGGTAAAACTGTGAACAAATGCATATCACATATGCAGCAAACTCCCTTTGGGATCAGAACTGGAGAAATGGAAAGAGGGAAGGTCATAGAAAGAATTTTTTGAAAGCTTGTCACTGCCAGTTCTTGCAGAGGCAGATGACTCTATGAGGCTCTATTGGTTTTCCAGTTCCCAAAGGATAAATAAATAAAATAATAAACTTTTTATTTGTATCCCGCTCCTTCCCAAGATCAGGGCGGCTTACAGCAATAATAAAACAATTCATACAATACAATGATAAAATCAAAAATTACATATACATTATACAAAAAATTAAACAGGCTAAAAGCCCCCATTAGCCCATCCTCTTTGCCACAGGCGCGGAGGGCGGCCCACCGGATTTAAGCGGGGATGCCTGCTGGAATTAGAAGGTCTTTAGATCCTTCTGACTTGGCCAGGAGGTCAGCGAGCGGAGTCATGGGCAGCTGTTCCAAGGCGGGGCGTCGATGGAGAATGTCCTCCTCGTTGGTGGAGGTGGCCCCTGGCCCCAGCACTTCCAGTAATGTGCCCGATGTTCTGCGGGTGCGGGACGGAATATCGGCGAAGAGCGGTCCTTCAGGTATCCTGGGCCCAAGCCATTTATGCTTTATAGGTGATCCCCACGCCTTATATTGGGCCCAGAAGCGAACTCGGCAGCCAGTGACGATCTTTCAACACCGGGTTATCATGGGCTGCCCTGGGATGCCTTGACCAACCTGGCTTGCTCATATCTGCACCATTTAGCTTCCGGGTTTGGTATAAAGGGTTGCCCATGTAGGTCCGTTCGCAGAACTCCAATCTCGAGGTTACCCAGCGTTGTACTACCGTTTCAAGGTCTCTTGGGCCATCGTATGTGCGCAGCTGTGCGAATAGCCGTAAGCTGATAACAGGTGCTCTTGACCGTTCGCTTTCCCCCTGCGCAGTCAGATGAAGCGAGAGTCAAGAAGCACCCAACCTGCGCACGGTCCTTCCATAGGGAGCGTGACCCCATCAGGACAGGTTGTACCACGCCATTCCTGCCAGGGGAACCTATCACACTCTACCTCGTTTCTGGATTAGCTTGAGTCGTTTTTCCCTCATCCAGCCATTACTGACTCTTAGACAGCCCGAAGGGGACGCCGCTCCCTCAGTCCTGCATCACGTCGGATGGACATCGAGAAAAGATCTTGGGTTCATCTACGTACTGATACCCGCGCCCCATGTCTCCGGATTCTCTCCCAGCGGTGTCTCATGTAAATTTTAAATTAGCATTTGGGCGACGATCGCTTTTCTCTTTAACTAGTGAAAGCCATCTTTTAATAATACAAGAGGAAAAAACAAAGAAAGCATCCTAGTCTCCGTAAGAGAAGGAACAGTAAACAAGGGGGAAAAACAGTTCAAAATAGTAAGAAGCAAAAATGCCAACAATAGCAGTCCAGTAGCTATCCTACAGGCACCAGATTGTGTCTGATCTTGGAAGCCAAGCAGGGTCAGCCCTGATTAGTATTTGGATGGGAGATTGCCAAGAAATACTAAGTGCTGTAGGCTATGAAGATTATCACATGCGGGTTATCCTGTCCCTGCCCCATCCTTCCCACACAATCACGATAAGGTCTTTCAGATGACATTGAACAAATCCCATCATTAACCTGTCTGAAAAGTGTGATTGACTATGATCGCACAAAAGACTTTCATATGACGCCATGCAGATCCCGTCATTAAAGCGACATTGGCTGGCATGTTGCATTAATAGAAGTTCACATTACTGCAATACTGCTTTAAAGACAGGTTAATGGAGGGATTGGCACTACGATTTGAAAGCCTTTCGCACTATCACTGTCATGGATGGGTAACGACGGCATAAGGACGAGGGAGCGATCTCATCCCTATCCCATCTGTGTTTAATAATCTCCTATATTTCAGGGATTCCATGCTAGAATTGTAAGTCATTGAGAATGTAGAACTTAAGTACTAGAGGGAGAAAAGCCAAACCTATTGTATATACTCATGTATAGGTCTAGAAATTTTAGTCAAAAAATTGACCCCAAAAACCTGGATTGACTTATCCATGGATCATCCAGAGATACTGTACTCTATCTCTTATGAAAAGGGGGACCATCCCCTGATAAAAAGCAAGAGTGTAATATGTCCTGGAAGCACTGACCTCCCTCTACTCTCTCATCCATCAAGCCTTTAAGGCAAGCCCAAACAATTATGCCTGCCAGAATTTTGTAAGTTCTTGGCATCGTTTTCCTATGCTTCATCATTTAGATCCTTTGTTGCAAGCCCTTAAGTTTTATCGACTTATCCACGTTTCATATCAAAATCCATAATTCTGGCCACAAAACCTGCCCTCTACTTATACATGAGGTTGACATATGGTTGAGTATATATGGTAGTCTCTTGCAAAGTACTGGAGGTCACGTATACAGGGTCAGACAAAATAGCACCCACACCCCTTAAGGAAAGAGACCCAAGAAAAGGAAGTGCATGGAGAATACTTTAAAAATAGCACATACATTGGAAAGCAGAACATGTATTCATCACCTGCGTATCAGAACCATGTCTTCCTCCAGTGGGTTGTTGTTGTTGTTGTTGTTGCATGCCTTCAATTCCTTTCCTACTTATGGCAACCCTATTGTGGGGGTTTATTGACAAGATTTGTTCAGAGGAGGTTTGCCATTGCCTTCCCCTGAGTCTGAGAGCATGAAAGGTCACCTAGTGAGTTTCCATGGCTGAGCTGAGAATCGAACCTTGGTTTCCAGAGTCATAGCCCAGCATTCAAGCCACTACACCATGCTGGACTGTAATTCCCAGCAGCCTTAGTCAGCATTGCCAAAAGTGTCTAATGCTGGGAGCTGCAGTTCAAGGACTGAAAGGACATTTGCAGGGTTGCAAGATTCCCACCCATGTGGTATATTTTATTTGTTTAAATAATAATAATAATAATAATAATAATAATAATAATAATAAATTTTATTTATGTTTTCCCGCATCTCCCATTGGATCGAAGTGGGGTTACAGAATATTAAAAACCATTACAGACAATCTCATAAAAATATCATAAAAAGTATAAATAAATTCCAATAGTACAAAACTCTATACATAATCATTCAACATACGTATCCAGGGTAAGGCAGAGAGTCGATGGCATCAAAGATGCAAAACTTCATTCTTCAGTGGGGAAGGCTTGACAAAAGAGAACAGTTTTAAGTCTCTTTTAAAATGTTTCCAGGGGGGTCATGAGACGGAGCTCCTCGGGAAGACTATTCCAGATCTGCGGGGCTTCTATTGAAAAGGCCATCTGGGATGTGGAGACGTATTTGGAAGATGGTGTTTCCAACAGGTTCTTCCCAGATGTTGTAAGTGTGCAGGGCGGATCATATGGGGAGATGCGGTCCCTCAAGTAACTCGGGCCCAAGCCATGTAGGGCTTTATAGGTAATAACCAACACCTTGTATTGTGCCCAGCAGCCAGTGAAGATCTTTCAAAATAGGTGTTATGTGTTCAAACCTGGATGCACCAGTGACCAATCTGGCTGCCATGTTTTGTACTAACTGAAGCTTCCAAGTTTGGTACAAGGGTAGCCCCATGTAGAGCACATTACAGAAATCTAAGCGACAGGTTACCAGAGCATGTACCACTGTTTCAAGGTCCCTTTGGCCCAGGTAAGGTCGCAGCTGGCGTATCAACCGAAGCGGATAGCAAGCAATATATACCCTGCCTCTCTCCCAGTATGTGACCCAGCCTTCCTTAAAACAAATGCTAAACAGCTTGAATAAATATAAGAAAAATATTGAATAAGAAGTCCTTTGGGAAAAAAAAAAAGAAATGGTTTACTGTTAAGTAT
The DNA here is from genome assembly GCF_019175285.1 of Sceloporus undulatus. NCBI lineage: Eukaryota > Metazoa > Chordata > Lepidosauria > Squamata > Phrynosomatidae > Sceloporus > Sceloporus undulatus. The sequence goes on from NC_056525.1 coordinate 244,536,964, forward strand.
TAATTAATAATTTTGGGGAAGAAAAGCTAATATATTGGGGGGGTCAATATGAGTTTTAGACTCCTATAGTCACTAAAGTAATTCTCAGTGAACTCAATTGGTCTTATTTTTGAGTAGACATGTATAGGACTTGCTCACATTTTACATTTAACTCAGTTTTCTCATTATATTCTGTTCCTTTCCATCCATGCGTTCAGAGAAATAGCCCTGTAGTTTCAAATAGCTTGTTCCTCTTTAGCATGGCCATCCTCATTTGTTTTAATGAATATTTACTCTCTTGCAGCACACTTGGATCATGGATGGCTGATGCCGAGCTGTAAAATACTAGATTACTATTTTCATTTTCTGCATAAAGCTCTCCTCCCCTCCACATCCCCATTCAGTAACTGAAAAGATAATGAATATAATGCTGTAATTAAGTTCATTATTATTTTACTGTTTATACCAATATAGCACAAAGATTTACAGGTTTATTAAATGGCCAAAAAATTAAAAGGGAAAATGGTCTGGGTGGGAATACTAAAACTGGAATGTTCTGTTATATTAGTGTTAGAGAACTTTTATCTGACCAGCCAGTCACATTCCCATTAATTCCCAAAATTGCTTGATCTTTCACCTGGGAACTTGTATAAATCAGGGAAAGCTTTGTGCTCCAGCTAAGTATGCAAAAGAAGGAATGGTTCATAAGGGATGTCCTATGAGGAAC
>NC_056525.1:244537769-244541418 GCF_019175285.1 Sceloporus undulatus
ACAGTTAGGGAGGGAGGGGCCTCTTTCTTCAGGCCAGCCCCTGATGGTACTGGGCCAGCCTTCTCTCTCCCTCAGAGGCCGAACGATGACAGTTAGGGAGGGAGGGGCCTCCGTCTTCAGGCCGGCCCCTGATGGTACTGGGCCAGCCTTCTCTCTCCCTCAGAGGCTGAAAGATGACAGTTAGGGAGGGAGGGGCCTCTGTCTTCAGGCCAGCCCCTGATGGTACTGGGCCAGCCTTCTCTCCCCCTCAGAGGCCAAAAGATCTCAATAGGTCCAGGCTAACAGCAACTTCTTTTCTATTACCACCTTAGATGCCTTTAAGAAGGCTCTTAAGATGGATCTCTTCCGGCAGGCTTACCCACCTTACCTCTTATAGGAGATTTTAAGATAAAACGCTCTACCCTGGTTATAACGATAAGTTTTTGGATGTTTCTGGTTGTTCAGATGATGTTTAATATATTGTTGGTGTTTTATTTGTATTTTTATATTTGTATTTTACTATTTTATTGATGTAATCCTGCCTCAATTTGCAGGGAGAGGTGGGAAATATAAATAAAAATTATTATTAAAATTATTATTATTATTTAGTTTAACCTCTTGTCATGCAGTAATGACAGTTTCCATAATCCTTGAATGAGCCCACAGCTCATAGTTTAAGGGTGTTGCCCAGACTTTGGAAGGAAAAGAGGTAAGTACTAATACAGCTAGGATGTGACCAGCTTAGTTATGTAAGATGAGGAAAATCTTTGAGAATATATAAGGAAGCATTAAGCTGTCTCCTTTAGATTGTATAGTTTTCCCAAACTTGGCTAGGGAGACTCACTGGTGCCACAGTTCAGTTGCTCCCAAGGTACTGAACATCTCTCACCTGAGGGCTGCAGTATTTTCTAAAGCTTTAAAAACTGTCTTTGAGGAATTTCTTTTCCATTCCGTATCCAGGACTTGGAAGATAAATAGATTAAATGTGAAACTGGTACTGTTTAAAACAAACCTAAATTGAAACATTCGCTGGGGTTAGCAGCACAAGACACCTCTCTGGGAATCTCTAGGTCCTTCAGCAGAATTCTGTGGTCAACATCTACCAGAAATTAAGCATAAATCATGCTGGAGGACCTACAAAAGCCTAGAGAAGTACTCTGTCTAGGAATCTCTAGGTCCTCCAGCATAATTCTATAGTCAACTTCCCACTGAATTTCTCTGGAGGACCTAGATATTCCTAGAGAGAACATATTAATCAAATCTGCAAAAGTAAAGCCACAAATGTGGAGGGCTAACTGTATTTGATAATAGCTTTCTAAGTTAAGACTTTGGTTTTCTGTAATACAGTACCAAGAAAATAAAGACCTGAAACACACAGCCCAAATAAAGAGGTTTCTAGCTGCCTGAGGGCATGGTATTCAGGTGGTACATGCACCCAAGTGGCCAGAAGCTGCTCCAAGGCCGCCAAAGATGGCCCAAAGCTGCTTGAAAAAGAAGCAAATAAATAAATAAAATCAGGCTCCTGGAGGTGGTTAGAATCATAGAGTTGGAAGAGATCTCAAGCGCCATCTAATCCAACCCCCTGCCATGCAGGAATTCTTGATCAAAGCATCCCCGACAGATGACCATTCAGCCCCTGTTTAAAGACTTCTAAGGAAGGAGACTCCACTACACTCCGAGGGAGTTTGTTCCACTGTTGAACATCTCTTACTATCAGGAAGTTCTTCCTAACGTTGAGGTGGAATCTCTTTTCCTGTAGCTTGCATCCATTGTTCTGGGTTCTGTTCTCTGGAGCAGCAGAAAACAAGTTAGCTCCCTCCTCAATATGGTGTCCCTTCAAGTATTTAAACAGGGCTATCATATCACCTCTTAACCTTCCCTTCTCCAGGCTAAACATCCCCAGCTCCCTAAGGCGATCCTCATAGGACATGGTTTCTAGGCCCGTCACTATTTTAGTCGCCCTCCTTTGGACACGCTCCAGTTTCTTAACATCCTTTTTAAATTGTGGTGCCCAGAACTGGACACAATATTCCAGGTGGGGCCTGACCAGAGCAGAATAGAGTGGCACTATTACATCCCCTGATCTAGACACTAGGCAGCCTAAATCGCATTGGCCTTTTTAGCTGCCGCATCGCACTGTTGACTCATGTTCAATTTGCGGTCTACTTGGACTCCTAGATCCCTTTCACATGTATAAGTCTCTCGTTCAGCCATGTGTCACCCATCCTATATCTGTTCATTTTATTTTTCCGCCCTAAGTGCAGTACCTTACATTTCTCCATGTTGAAATTCATTTTGTCAGTTTTGGCCCAGCTTTCTAATCTATTAATTTTGAATTTTGATCCTGTCCTCTGGGTTATTAGCTACTCCTCCTAGTTTGGTGTCATCTGCAAATTTGATAGGTATGCGCCCACAGTGTCTAAGCAGTTTACAACTTTAAGCTAATGGCCCCCAACCAGCTGGGTATTCCTTTTAGCGACCTCCTCGGAAGGATGCAAGCCTGAGTCAAGCTTGAGCCCTTTTGCTGGTATTGAACTCGCAACCTTATGGTTTTGAGTGAGTGGCTGCAGTATAGGCATTTAACCACTGCACCACCAGGGCTCAACCCCACACCCCCCAACCAATTTCATGATATCTTAAGCAGACGTCAGAATTGGTTCCAAGACTCATAACAAGAATCTCCTTCTTTGGAGGTTTTTAAACAGCAGCTGGAAGGTGATTTGTTGGGGGTGCTTTGATTGGTGTCTTACTTGGCAGCAGGTTGGACTCTGTGGCCCCTATGGCCTTTTCCAGTTCTGTGGTTCTTTGATTCTACACACTAGCAGGGTTTGAACTAACAGAGAGAGTCTTATTCAAGAAAAAGACACTTGCAGAAAAAGTCCAGTATCCACAGTAGGGCAATCAATATCTATTAGTCAATTAAAATGTTAAAAAAACTAGTGTATTTTTTAATCAAGTTAGATGTTGAGGGAGAAACATGTAGCATGATCTAATGTCCTTAAAGGCCTGTATTTTATAACAGTTTTAAGAAGTACAGCATTAGAAATTTAGCAGAAATAATTAATTAGTCCAAGTGGGTGCCAGAAAAAATGAGAAACAGAGTGAGTGAGCAAGAGCTTTTTATTAGTTTTATCCTACGAAATTACATTGATACATTGTTTCGCTATAAATTAAAACTATAGGAATAAATGGAGGGATGCATACAAAATGTACAGCATTACACTATCATAGAGGAAAAAGATGACAGATGCATCAGAAAGTTAAGATGTACACAATCATAAGGTTTATGTTTGTGTACATAATTGATTTTTAAAATCAGATATGATTTTTTTTAAAAAAAACCTAGTTTTTCTTTTCTATTTACAGTGCTTCTGCACTCTGACCCATGCGAAACAGCTTTATTTTAGTCTTGTAACAGTTAATGTCTTTAAAACCAAAAGTGCACTTTCCCTGTAATCTTTTCTATGATTACAGAATCCACAGGCCAGATGGAATGGGATGTGCAGCTTGTATTGGGCGGGATTAATGTGATCAAAAATAGTGGTTTTATCTGAGTTATTTTGCCTCATGTCTGCACTTCTAATGCTCCATTTGTCGAAATTGTTGGTGTAAGTGGGAAATCATCTGCATTACCTTTGGGTACTTTGTCCACCTACTGGTGTATGCTCAG
>NC_056525.1:244541443-244553252 GCF_019175285.1 Sceloporus undulatus
GTTTGGTAGATTTGGTAATCTAATGTAATGCTGGTGATCATACATGCTTCTTTTTTGTGGTCTCTGAGACTCATACAAATGGATTATCCGTGGCCACCCAGTGCCTCATTTGGAAACTTCTAGAGCTGTTATGCAAACGTTAGGTGGTAGCCTGCCCACTCCCCATGACCCCAACGGATGCACTTCCCTCCTGACTCCTCCGTTCCTTGTCATCAGCCATAGTAACAACATTGTAAGAACTTTTTGGAGCTTTCCTATAGTATTGCAGATAGATTTATTGGAAACTTGGATTTTGGGCTGTTTTACCACTTACCCTCTTAGTGTTTTGGCTTTTGGTAAGGTTTCAAATGTGGCACAGACACAGATAACCCAATTCTTTGAGTTCACAGCTGAAGGACTACAGTTACAAGTAAGCAACCTGTTTTGTTTTTGGTGCTTCTCTTCACGAGTCGCCAGGAAACTTGAAGGCTCATACATACACACAAATGTAGAATATATCATTCTCATGGAATTTTTGTTACAGTCCAAACACTCTGTAGAAATAATACAGTTTGAGGCTGCTTTAACTGCCCTGGCTAAATGCTAGGGAATTCAGGAAACTAGTTTTGTGAGACATTTAGCCTTCTCTGTCTGAGATCTCTGGTGCCAAAATAAACTACAATAACTGAACCAGGGTAGTTAAAGCAGTATCAAACTAGATTATTTCTGCAGTGTGTTTTGGACCTAAGTCATCATTATATTTAAAGGTAATATTAAAAGGAAAGTTTATGTAAAACACCCGAGAGAGAAGAAGGAAAAATGTATGGACTGGAGAATCACTGCCTCAGAGTTGGTCTATATTTGCATAGATTTAAAGCCCTTATCATTCAGAGCTGAGGTAGCTTGGCTTTCTTAATTTATTAAAACTATAAAATAAACTGTATTAATGTTTTGTCTTGGGTTATGAATCTTCATATCTCTTGCACTGTGAACGATATCTTATGGTATCTTAAAGACTAATTTTGCTTTCTTTTTTACATCATGCATTAAGCATTCCTCACTGTTTTTGCTGGAAATAATTAGTGATCTTGATACTACTATGGAAGAGGTAGCAAGCTAAACTTTTATGGTAGTAGGTTGCCAAAGAAGTGGCTTTTAGCATGGAATCTAATTTATTTATTTATGTCATTTCTATGCCACCTTTCTCCCAGAAAGGGACCACAGATAAAATGGTTCAAGGGACTTTACAGTAAAAATGTTAAAATCATAGTTTTTTGTGGGTTTTTCGGGCTATGTGGCCATGTTCCAGAAAAGTTTCTTCCTGAAGTTTCACCAGCATCTGTGGCTGGCATCTCTGAAGTGTCAGCACAGATGCTGGTTAAACGTCAGGAAGGAAACTTTTCTGGAATATGGCCACATAGCCGAAAAACTTGCAAAAAACTTGGATGCCGGCCATGCAAGCCTTCGACTTTACAATGTTAAAATCAGTTTAAAATCCATAGCTTAAAAACAGTATAAAATGACAAAAAAATATACAAAATTAAAAATGTATCCAAAGTTACACACTCCATAAAAAGCCTCCCTAACATGGCACAGGACAAGATCTCACAGTTAAAAGTAGATGAGACTTCTTAATATGAATTAGCAAGTTGCTCACAAGCATTAGCATTAAAATGACAGTTTAGTCTAGGATTTATTTTGAAAGTGATCTAATTCATTTTTGTGATGAAGGTCAGAATTTTCCAGGCATTACCTACCTAGCAGCATGATGGTTGGTTTTTCTTATACAGTAGTCCTTTTAATTCTTGCCATCAGGCTTTCAGTAGGATTGAAGGTTGTTTGATTTTCTGTTTCCTTTTCTTCTAAAAATAATTCTAGTTCCTTGGTTTCAGAAGGAATAATAGCAGCACTACTCCAGAGTAGTTTGTTTGGGCATTCGAATTTTTGTCATGACCTACAATTTTTTATTAGCTTCCAGCCTTGAAGAAGGGGTGGGAAACCTATTCAGTAGAAGGCTGCCTTAGGCGGGACGAAGGGAATTGTTATATTGGCCATCTTGCCACAAATAATTTTCTGAAAACCAAGTATCACTCAGTACACTGTCACCAAGATATGTGGCACTAGGAATGGTGGTGGAAAAGAACAATTTCAAGTAAGTTTTGTGTCCTCAAATACCATAATTTTCATAGGGATTTGATTCCTTAATGCAAATTGTTTGATGCCCTTAGGGCATCCTAATTCATATATCTTGGTTTGGATTTCCAGACAAAGACATATCATGAATTGCTGTGATTTATACTTCTCTGATGGGGACGATTTGGAACATTTCTTGTGCATGCAACCTTGTTCTCTTTATTTTTCCATACTCTGGAAAATCTTTCAGCTCTCACTCTCTTCTCTTGTGCTGTGCCCAGATTGCAGTTGGGTGACCTGTTCGCAGAGCTTTTATGACTCATTGAATTACCATTGCCATTTTCTCCCTTTTGAGAACTGCTGCATTACATTTTTAGCTCAGAAAATGTTTAGCCAAAAACTAGATTCCATTGAAACTTTGATTTTTGTCTCCCTTACTTGTAGTCAGCACAATTCACATGTAGATATTTTTGTTCTCTTTCCTTTGATTTTGCTGCTGGAGAGGAGTCAAAGCATGCAATGATGTCATGTAGAAATGTACTTTATTTGGGCTTCTCTGTGAAGTGCTGCCTCCTGTTCTCCTGAATACTCCACACGTAACAGATTAAGTGAGTCATCAGCCAACTGTGTAGTCATTAGTTTGTTGGGTAAATAATTTACAGAATACAGTACAGCATCTTCTTGGATCAAGCATTGTAACATAATTCCCCTTGTGGCTTTCATTCATGACCACACTATAAAAATGTAGAAAAGCAAGTACAAATATGGCAAGGAAACATGCTAAATAGGGCTTTAAATTTATTTTTTTTTAAGTGTGCATGTCAACAGTTTTCCAACCACACAGACATACACCATTGAACAGTTTTAAAATTATTTGGAGATCACCTAGTATTAAAGTGGTGGTTTTGAAGCCTCATTCTATGCATGATTTTTTTAAAATAATGTTACCAACACATGTCCATCTTGAGAAGGGTACTGTACAGATCTGACTGTTTCCTGACACTAAGGCTTACTTTGTGAAGTCGAAGGGTTTCATGGCTGGCATCCATCATTTTTTGTGGGGTTTTTTGGGCTATGTGGCCATATTCTAGAAGAGTTTGTTTCTGACATTTAACCAGCATCTGTGATGAAACTCTGAAGATGCCAGCTACAGATACTGGCAAAACATCAGAAACAAACTCTTCTAGAACATGGCCACATAGTCTGAAAAACCCACAAAAAATAAGGCTTACTTTGTTGGGGTGGCCTATTCTGAGTTTACCTCCATAGAATTGTGACTTTAAAGAAAGATAAAAAGTTTCACTTAGGCTGCCCATCCACAGAGTTAGGCCAGAGATTCTACTGTTTTTCAGTTTTGCTATTAATGTTCCTAAATAGTTTTAAATAGTTTAAATAATAATAATAATTTGTTTTATTTATATACCACTATTCCAAAGATCATAGCGGTGAACAGCAAGTAAGCTAATTTGCCCGCAACAGTCTGGGTACTCATTTTAGCTCCCTCCTCAGAAGGATGCAAGCCTGAGTCGAACTTGGGCCCTTTTGCTGGTCTTGAACTCGCAACCTTGTGGTTTTGAGTGAATGGCTGCAGTACAGGCATTTAACCACTGCGCCACCAGTGCTATGGTCTCACAAGGCAACATAAACAAAAGGGGTAAGACAGGATGCAAAGATAATTGCAATCAGTTTTGTGTGTTCGTATGTTACTATCCCCAATCCTGAAATGTTCCTGTTGAACTAATTCTGATGGGAAGTGGCATCTGGGATTAATGAGAGTTGAAAAGCTTTTTGCACAGTTATGACATGGTAAATTGCTAAGTTTAGGCGTATTACTATAGAGTGGAAATTGCAAAGATAACTCTGATTTATGGTATTTTTATGTATGTAAATCAATACTTGAAAAATAATCCATCCTGCTATTTGCAAATACTAAGGTGTGACTGAGTGCTGAGAGGAAGATCTTGTGGTGAAAAAGATACTCAGATGAAACTATACTTTGGAAGGTTGCCAGCCTTCCACTTGCACAACTCGTTTGTGTAGTGAATGATGAAGGGCTGCAAAAATGTGGGAATTGCTTGTAGGGATATTAGTTATTAATACAGTCACAAATTCTTCAGCAGGCTTTTCATATATTGTGTGCTAAAGTGCTATGAGCATCATAAACCATAGTTTATGGAACTGTGAAAAAAGCTGTGGGCATGAGTTTCTTTTCCTTTCTCTTTCCTTGCTGTTTACTGTTCTTTGTGCAGAGACCTTGGCTTGTATTAAGTTCAGATTCCTATTATGTCTTGAACGAGGAACTCTGGCTCAGAGTCCTTGGCTGAATGAAAGCATTGATGGAGTACTCTGTCATGGTACTCAGTAGTATAAGTAGGGCTGGCATCATCTGTTGTGGTAACTCTTGGTGTTACACACACATACAGCGTTGATCTTCTCCCATGCAGGCTCCTTATTAATCCTTTTTCTACTAATGTTACTCATAAATTATAATTCCCATATATCACTGAATGTAATGACAACAGTTGTGACATAAACAGCTAGCAAAATTAAAATTATATCTTTAAATTCCAAATCATACTTGCAGCCTAAATGTATTTATGTGTACATATTTTCATGTGGTTAAAGTGAACATTTGGTAAGATGTTATAGAAAAATGTAAAACCATACTTCTAGAAAATATATTTTTTTTAAATTTAAAATTTTAATTTAGAAGACCTGGGCTTCTCCTTTCTCCTGCCACTGAGCCTTGTCCCACTGACACCATCTCTTCGGCATTTTAGAGGGACGCAGGTGAACATCACAGCCTTTTTCTGCCAAAAGGCAGACATTTGGGGAGCAGTAGTGTCACCTCCTCTTACAGTATCACCCGGGACATCCCACATGCCTGGCACATATCTGTGGCTTCCCTGGTAGTACTCAGTCAAAACTTCATAAAAGAATAGCTTAGGTGGTTTACAGACCACCCAAAAAGGGCGGTCTGCCGCCGCCTCCATTTCTGCCACAGGGGAAGCCTCAGCCTCCAAACAGGGAGGCTTCCCAGCGGCGGAAAAAGAAACAGCAAAAAGCGGCTTCTTTTTGTGTCGCCCTTGCGATGCACAAGTGTGCAAATGGCGTACTTGTGATGTCGCAAGCGCAGGGGGATGTGCGGATGCTAAGTGTCTGGCACGTAAAAATGGCGGCACCCATGTGTATAGGGCGCCGCCATTTTTACACCCCATCACGTGCTAGGGGTGAGGCCGGTATGGACACTAGGTCCTCGGCCAACCCCTAGCACATGACGGGGGCATATTAAAGGCCCGTCTAGAACAGGCCTTAGAAATTGTGGATAAATATCCCAACATGGCCCTGGACCCCTTTACCTTGCTTTTATATTACCATGTGGAGTAAGCTGTACTGTCTGTGAAGGAGGAATGACGATGAATTATAGCATGCCTGTACCATATGCGGACTCAAGGTCACACAGACAGTGAGCCCTGGCACTTTTAATGACGTACGCCTGCATTGCACTCCCCGCGCAGGAACATACCACCATAAAAAACAATGGGACCTGAGGTGTTTTTTTCTTTACATGGGGAGAGGGGTCTGGAACAGATCCCATGCATGTACGAAGGGCGCACTGTATGAATTGTTTTTAGAACAGAACTGAGGTCGTGATTATTCTATTTTTAGTGGATCATATGGTGGTAACTTGAAACAGCTTTTATGTGATGGTGTGCCTATGCCACCATCATGACAATTTATAGCTTTTTTTGTGAAATTGGCATGCAACCTTGTTGCTAGAGGATAGATTATGAAGCAATGAACATCTCAATGTGTGAACAGGGCTCAAGGACTTGTTCCAGAGCATTGCAGCTCAGTCTGGTTCGCCACCCTTAATGCAAAGCCACCCGAATGAGACATTTGGAATTGCCAGATGGATCTCATCTTGATATTCTAATAGTAGGAGTCTGAATTTAAGATTAAACAGCATTACCTTGACAAATCTGAACACTAATGTGAACATTTTTTAAAGATTCTGGATGAAATAATCTAAATGCCCTAGTTTGATGGTATTGACTTGTTCTAGCTTTTGTCTCTTTCCTGGAAAGTAGTGCCCTTCTTAAAAACAATTGGTCTTAAATGCAGCCAGTGACCTTCGCCTTGGTAGTGACTCAGAGAAGCATAGTTAGAAATTTAACCTTTCAGATCTTAGGCTTTTTAAAACATTGACAAGAATTGTTGGCATGTTTCCTGAGTGCTGTTGGCAGCCACCATGGGTAGAGACTTGCTTCACGCTTCAACTGGCACTGCTACTACCTCTGAGGGAGAGAAGAGCAGCCAGACATAGCTCCATCATGCCTGGGCCCCAGAAGCTGATGTATCCCTCTCTCCATTCCAACAGAGATTGCTTTGGCCTCTAAGGGAGAGAAGAGCAGTCAGCACCTGTGAACTTCATTCCCCTCCTCCGCAGCCATCTGTTTTTCCTTGTTTGTTCTGTCTTAGTCTGATTGTAAGTCTAAGGGCGAAGCTGTCAAAATACCATATTTTCCAGCGTATAAGACGACTGGGCGTATAAGACGACCCCCAACTTTTCCAGTTAAAATATAGAGTTTAGGATATACTTGCCGTATAAGACTATCCTTCTTCCAACGCACACCAAATAAAATTTTTAAAAACATCAGATTTGATTTCAATATGCTAATTTTAATTCAAATGCTTATGACATGCAGGTATGTAGCAGGAAAACTTGTTGTATACAAACCCTGCTTGGAATGGTCAGCTCTTCCTGCCTGCCTGCCCTGTCTCCAAGACTATCAGAGCGGTAGTGCAAACAGGCTCTTTTTTCCATACCCCACAGCCATTTTTGAGCTCCCACCACCATATGCAGCAACTGCAGATTCTCTGGTCCGGCTCGGAAGTTTCAGCACCTGCCCTATAAGACAACACCCAGCGTATAAGATGACCCCTGACTTTTGAGAAGATTTTCCTGGGTTAAAAAGTAGTCTTATATGCCAGAAAATACAGTAATTAATTGTAAGCAGCAGCAGTGGTTGAAAGGTGGGGTATAAATACTCTAAATAAACAATAAACAGATAAATAAACCTAGAATGGCTTGGTGAGAATTAAGTAATGCCAAGCTTTACACCAGTTATAAAATTCCATGTTTTTATGGTACACCATTAAAATGCAAAACATGCATGCAAATATGTAAAATTCATTCAGATCTAATGTTAAATAGTTTGTCAAGTAATTTTTATTCAAGAATCATAATATTTCACACATACACACCATCATTGCATATCATCCCTATCACCCCCCACCCTCCTTATCCAACCTTCCACTTCTTTCTTCTTCCTACTGTCACCCTTTCCCTTACTTCCATCTAATGTTAAGTAGTGAAACTCATGAAATATTATTGTAGGAAAATCGAGTGGGTTTATTCATTCATTCCTCCAATCCCATCTGTATCAAGGCATTAGGTGACTAGTCCTTATTCTTATGCCAGGGTTCCCAACCTGCGGTGCGAGATGGAATTTCAAGGAGTGTCCTTGAAAAATGAGTCACAAGACATCACTCATTTTTTCCTGAATAAATTAGGCTCTAATTGCTCAGTTTAGATTTGCTTTTATGCACTGAGTTAAAAACTTATTTTTTCAAATTCAATTTGTTCAACTGTATTGTATGTGGTTCAGTTTGTGGTACAAAAATTAGAAATTAGATCTCTTCATCAAAATGTCAGGAATAAACTCTTCTAGAACACGGCCTCATAGCCTGAAAAATCCACAAAAAACTTTGTTTTTGTTTCTTTTACTTAATAGTAACCTAGTTTGTAAATTAATATAAAGTATAACTCACTCTCTGTTGTTTTTCCATCAGTTCAACAAATTAACTTTGATTAAAGATACTGAACTTAGATCTAATGCTGCACTGGACACCTGGCCCAATGATTTTTCTGGTTTTATTGAAGCAGTTATCTTCAATGATCTTGCAGTTCAGAAGTGCACACTCAAGGTTGGGAGCACTGAAGCAGCAATAGACACTTTTCTAGGGATCCATTTGCTTGCTTGCTTTGCTTATTTCTAGTAATCTTCCTTGGTCCTCACTCTGGCTATTTTGCTTTACAGACTGTCAAATTGTGTGTGTGTGTATTAAAAATTCAGTGTATTTTCCTCTCAAGGAACATGTCAGTGGTTTTCCATAAAACTTGTGATGCTTTTATAACATTTTTAAAAGGAGCAAGTGCCCAGTGAAGCAAAACTTGTTGGAGTGTACAAAGATATGGGCTACAAAGGAGATAACAAGGCAGGTTCTAACCACAGCCAACTGCAGTGTTTTGATTTGTAGGATTTATTTGACACAATTTCAGGAAAGCAGAACTCTATTGTCTTTGAATGAATATAATTTTTCTGAATGATAATAGATTACCAAATTTGTTGTGGCACATGTGTTGTGCATGGCAGAACAACAGTGATGTACAGAAGGCCTTTATATAATTATTTAATAAAGACACTACATATTATAGTGGAAAACCATATTATCTGTAGAAACTGTACATGTCTGTATCCTCAGGCATATCAGTCCGGACAGATTAGCTATTCAGCTATTCAACCTTGCCTTTGCTCTCTAGCAGAAAATAACCCAGGGCTTTCTTCTGCTGCTTATACTGGTTCTCTAGGATCCCTGAGATATTTCTAATTGAAATATTTCTTCCAGCTGTTAAAGGCTCTGACTTGTTAAGTATTAAAACTGTTGACAGATTTTCAAATGTATCAGTATACATGGGGATAATATAAGGATGATCTGTTTTAGAGCCTAGATTTATGCCTGTTACAGACTGCCAAAATAAAGCTGCTTCGGGTCTCTTTGGAGGTATGCTTTTTAAAGATGCATGGGTCCTAAGAGTCTGGAGGTCGCGCCAAAGCCACACTCCATTCCTAAGCACTGGAGTGCAGCTTTGGTGCAGCTTCCGGATTCTTCAGATGCATGCATCATTTAAACAGCATACCTCCAAAGAGACCTGAAACAGCTTTATTTTGGCAGTCTGTAACAGGCCCTAGATTCCCAAGTACTATTTATGATAGTAGGATTTTAGTTCTCCAATTACCTTATAAAGACAAAATATCCACTTTTCAAGAAAGGAAAAGCATTATTAGAAGCAAGATCCCTGTGATAGATGTGCATACCTCTATACCACACTGCTTCATTCATATCGGGTGCCACCATCTCATTTACTCTGGCTTTCTTAGTAGAAGCGAACCCCCAAAACAGCTAAATCAGTTTGGCAAGAGGACATGCAAAAGGTACTGCTCATAGGCTATGCAAAATATAGTGTCAAACTTAAATTGTTACTAAAGTTTAAGATAAGGAAATTGGGGGGGGGGGGAGAGAGAATCATATAAGAAAGGAAATAAAATTCCAAATATCTCTACTAGACAGGCTGTTGGTTTGGTAGACATTTTCTCATCAGAAGCTCCTTGTTGGGATGCAGCAGGTCTCCCTGATGGAGCCAAGGTGGATATAGGCCAAGTCTCTTGGACCTGCATGCTGATTATCTCAGAAAACCAGGTTGACAAGGCCACCTGGGCATGATCAAAAGTGCTTCCACCCTTTCCATCCTGATTTTTCTTCATCCCCAGGACAACATCATCCCCGCGGAAAGATGTAGCACCAATACTCTTAGCTAATTTATATGAAGCACTGAAAGCCAGTGCCCCCTTCATCAACACAAACCAAAGCAGTTTCAACATAAACCAAGGTAGTTTATGATTCTCTTGAAAAGCAAAAAATCCACCCCAGAGAGCCAAATCTTTGCACTATCATTTGAATACGGGTATTCCGAGCCCATTCATCTTGGTCCAGGCTCTGTCTGCTTAGCCAATAGCCCCTGACATTCAGTTTGCCCTTCTGGTTCTCCTCTCTGATTCATTAGCTGAGCCTCGACCCATATAGAAAATGAGATGCCAGAGTGTGAGTGAGGAACATTTCTCCTTGCCTGTTTATGAAAAACCCTGTGGTCATGGTGTCCATCCAGATCATATATGCCCTGAATCTCTGAATGCAGCCTGAGGAGTGCCAAACGCATTGCTTGCAGCTCCAACCAGTTTATACTGTGTATTCTCTTGCTGGGGACCACAAGGCCCTTACCATCTGCCCATTGTAATGCACACTCCACCCCACAAACTGGCATCAGCTGTGACAACTATACTTCCTGGATTTCAATGGGCATCCCTTCCTGCAACAAGTTCATCAGCCCACAATGCAGAGAAAACCTCAATAGGGGAAATGTCAAGCTTAGCTGACACATCTGAGCAATCTCCTCCTGGCGAGCAGAAGAAGCCACTGAAGTATCTTCTGACACCACATAGAAAGAGCTTTATTTAAAAAAGCTAAATTTTACAACGTCCCACTAAATATTCTATCCTAGCCTGTCCAACTTGATGCCCTTTATATGCTTGGGATCACAACTCCCATTAGTCCCGCCCAGTGAGACACATATTCAAGGATAAGCGAATTATAATCCAAAATGTATGGAAGTCAGAGGAAAACCATTACATACTGGAAGAATGTTGTTCCACTGTGTGATTCCCTTCTTCTTGAGACACAGCAATCTTTGCTTTGGTTCCATCAGTGTCAGAAGGCAGATGACCCAATCTTAGTTCTCACACCCACCTTACCTCCTCCCTGTGTGCCAAGTATTCTCAGTATCTATCAAGCAGATGCACTCTCTCTGTTACGTTTACTTCAAACACCAGTTGGGTTTTGACAAAGTCACCTACAGGGAGGAAAGACGGGACAATGTCCCCTGCACTCCTCCAATTCTAAGCCTTTCCAGGGCATGCTTCAACCCCTTGTGCAACCCAATTACAAGGCAAAACATGCTGGAACTATTCTGTCCATTCCTATTGTGAAACACTAGCCTTCTCTGTCTGTCACATGCTGAAACACATTGTACAGCAAAAGAAGCTCATGGTTCAATTTGAGTAAAAAAAATTCCACATAGGAAATTTGCTGTTCTATAAATATAAATATTTAAATAAATCAAACTGTGTGATTTTAGTGTAGCTGCAATTAAGCATTTGTTAATAGCAAAACAGGAATCCATCCTCTGTTAAACTTGGGTCCTGTTTAAAACATATTTTCTACAAGGTTACACTTTTTTAAAATACCTTGCTTGTGATAATGCATATAAAAGCCATTATTATTATAGACATACAGTGGTACCTCGGGTTACGAAATTAATTCGTTCCACCGCCGCTTTCGTAACCGAAAGCCTCGCAAGCCGAAACCCATAGGCGTAATGGGGAAAAGCCGCGATTTCGTGTGAATAGCGCCGAAAGCACCAAAATTTTCTTCGTAACCCGAAATAACCTTCGTAACCCAGCAACAGTTTTTCCTATGAGATTTTTTCGTATCCCGGAAATTTCGTAAGTGGGTATTTCGTATCCCGGGGTACCACTGTATTACAGGAGGCTGAAGGAACATTCCAGCCTGCAAAATAGGGAATCATTGTTATACACAATATTGGAGGGGAGAAGAGAACATGTTTGTTGCTATCCAGTCTCCTGAGATGTGATGTTTTTAGCGAGGCAGAGTTGTGAAAATGAATTCATTACCCTCACTAACCTTCATAACCTCAGAAATCTTTATTGATGCCCATGATTTCTGTCTGGAGAATTCCCCCTCCAGCCTACATGCTGCTCTCATCCCCCCAGTTCAT